>NC_138742.1:10386751-10497930 GCF_965113295.1 Leuciscus leuciscus
GCGCAGAATCACATAGTGGGAATGAGCTCGGAGCAAACTCACATGTTCAAGTTAGAAAACTCAAATCCATCAGACTGATGCTGAAGCATTCCACTGCACTTTCTGCTGCAATATTTAACACGGTACTATACTGCATTTTAAATTAATGCATGGAGTGCTAGAAAATTCCAGGATACGGTTACTTTGCATATCTCTGAGAACATGGATGATTATCAGAATCTTTTTTTATTAAATAAAATAAAATAAAAACTAAATAAACTAAATAAAAAAAATGAATAAATTAAATTAATTATCTAAATTAAACAAAAAATAAAAATAATAATCAAATAAATAAATAAATAAAATAAAAAATGAAACTAACTCGCAATTAACTAAAAAATAACTCAAATAAAAAATGTTATCCTTTAGTTACAAACTTATACCATTAACGTACCTAATTGTCAAAGAAATACAGTATATATATATATATATATATATATATAAAATACAAAAATAAAAAATAAAATAGATTTGGCTACATATAACATTATTGCAAATTAGTTTTAAAATGTTTAATGCAGTAAAATATGGTTTAGAAACTTCTAGTTAAAGTGAATACCAATATAACAATGCATAAATAAATAAAATAAATAATAATATGCCTAACGGGTCTCTTGACGTGTTTTTCAAAATTGATAACTTGCTTTTAAACTTCACACGACATATTCAAAACACAGTGCTCATGGTGCAAGATGTGCATCTACATCTTAATTTAGTGGCTTTTCTTAGCAAAAACTGACATATATTTAATTAATTCGATGAATAACATTTCAAACGGACCTGCAGCTGAGGTTTGATATGAAATGGACATGGAATGGAAACGCAGAGAGATGCAGTACAGTATTGTTGGGAAGCCGTGCTGAGGGAAAGAGGAGGGCTGTTTTTTGGCTCTGGGATCTGGCAGCACTGCTCTGCTAGTCTGCTGTTTGTTTTGCTCAACTGCTGCCTCTAGCAATGCTCCTGCAAGCAAAACATGATATCTGCTGCTCTTTTCTTCCTCGTTCTCTCACATTCTCTACTTCTCTCTCTCTCTCTCTCTCTCTCTCAGTCTGAAAGAACCTGTGGGGCGATGCAGAGACGCTGCTCATGGAGCGTTAAGCAAAGCCCACACTGCAAACACAGCCCACTTCTGTGGACCATTCACATTCCCTCGCTTCAGAGTTGGAAATTTATTTAAAATCGCATAGGAACACATTTTGTGGTTGAAACATTAAAGACGAATGTTCAACACATACAAAAAAGAAAAGAAAAAAAAGAACCATGGTAATACTCTGATATTCTATGAAATATCTAGAGGTAACCTGGTAAATGTACCATGGTGTGTGAATATGAGAATCACTTCGTACGTCTTTGTAAGTGCAGCACAAACATACTAAAAAAGCACTTTGGTATGTTTTTTTTTAGACATGGTACCATAGTACCACCATAGTATTCTTGGAGTACCATCTCTTAATTAATTATGTTTTGAATAATGAATTAAATTAATCAAACATATCTCAATATTTGATAAGAAAAGCCTCCAAATTAAGGTATTTTAACATTTGGTACATGAATTTCGTTAAGAGCCGACTAAAGTGGTGCTATTGTTCTTGCCATCCTAAAAGTTTAGTTCTAAAGTTCATTACGGATAGGATAGTATAGAAACAACAGCACTGCTTTAGCCGGTAGTTAATATGCAGTATCACTATTGACTGAGCTGCTAAAATGACTTTGACGAAGCCTGTTATTATGTCTAACCAATTACTATCAACAATTTAAGGGCAGCATCACCAAAAAAAATCTTTAAATCCTAGTAGCATTTTAATTACATATTTTGGCAAGTCTCTTCAGGGTAACAGATGAGGAACTAGGCTGTCATCTAATTAGGCAGTCTGGAGCTCGTTGACTAGTGAGGGCCAAACGGTGAGGGGGAAACAACTCATGGATCCATCCACTCTAAGATGAGGCTGTTGTCGAATGAAAGGGACTTTGAAGTCTAAAAGGGCTTTAGAGTGTCCGCCCACATGGGGCTGGAAAATAGAGCCCCACTAAAAACTTAGCAAAATGTGCCATAATTCTAACTAAAACTGGAGACCTGTTACTCATAGTGATATACTTTATATTAGAAATTTCCAAAAGGCTACTAGGGAAACGTCGATTTTAGAATTGACTTGTCAGTCAGTGGGTGTTTTGAAATACTAATCAGTCTAAAGGAATAGGCTAGATTTGGGTTCACCTGCTTTGGACTGATTGCTTTTCTTTGCTATTTTTAGGAAAATATTAAACTTGGCATGCTGCCTTGAAATCGTAATGCTTGTGGTTATGCAAAAAAAAAACACAGATCAAGAGATGACGTCCATTTCTTACATGATTTTGCAGTGCAAGCATGCTAACAGCTAAAGCACAACGGCACCACTAAAAAAAATATGAAAATTAACAAAAAATATCAGTAAATTATCAGCAAAAATCTATAAAGTTGGTTGTTGGATGACTAGTAAACAAGTTGACCCCTGTGACCCATCCTAGAGGCTAATTGCTATTACTAATTGAAAGAAGGCAATTAATGTAAAGACGCAACTTGTCTGAGATGATTTGGCTATGCAAACATGTTAACCGCTAAAGCACTCTTTTAAACACACAAGTAGCAGTTAAAGAAGTCATATGACGTTATTTTAAAAGTTCAT
Source organism: Leuciscus leuciscus (assembly GCF_965113295.1). Lineage (NCBI taxonomy): Eukaryota > Metazoa > Chordata > Actinopteri > Cypriniformes > Leuciscidae > Leuciscus > Leuciscus leuciscus. The sequence continues at coordinate 10,389,454 of NC_138742.1, forward strand.
TATTTTGTTTATTGGTGTAATAGAATAGGTTAATATGTATAAAAAAATAAAAAATAAAAATAAAAAAACATCTTTCATATACTGTACACTATTGCAGCACCTCTATACCCAGTCTGTCTGAAACATGCTAAATTCTACAAAGCTCCACCTTCCGAAGGAGTGCTCTGATTGGCCAGCAGACCCAGTGAATTGTAACGTCCCGCAAGCTTCAGCTTCCAAGGCTTCTAAAGCATAACACACAGTTAATAATAATGTTGTCGGTTTTACCGTGTCAGTTCGAGTCGGATTCTGAAAATGCAGATGATAAAGCTGATCGATCGGAACCAACTTTGCCAGCACAGCTTGAAAAGATAGTTTTCACAGTGGAAAGTAGTCTTTGTATAGAGCCGGCGTTGTCTCTCCCCGGTTCAGGAAGCTGTCCTGTGTAAAATGCGCTGTGCACAAGCAAACTTTTTGGTTGCACTGCTCAGGAACACCTTTATAAATAACTCTTAACCTCTGATTAACCTCTGAAAGCAAAATCAGTTTTGCTTTCGCATCAAAACACACAGCGTCTCTGAGACAAAACACAACAATTCACTGAAACCTCGTCTTCTATCCTCAAAAGGGTTTTATAGTCTGAGAAAAGTAAAATAATACAATAAAAAATCCTTTAAGAACCCAGTAGCACTGGACTGAGTTAGAACAGCATGAGAAACCTGGTCCTGGCCCCGTATCCTTGGGAACCACCCAAGACTTCGCGAGTGCTAGCGCCATCTCCTTGACTCCTGAATGTAAAATTCATCTTCGGTCTCCATTAGGCAGACAGACGCTGAGGCATCTGGAAATTAAGATTTAATACACTTTGAATAATTAAAGCCACAGATCAGTGGCAGCCTTAGATCCCTCCGAGAGGCCCAGTGCCAGAGAGAACGGGAACCGCGGTGCTTTGAGCTCTACTTGCAACACAGCGGGATGGACCGGCATCAAACAACAAAGGTGAGGGTGCATGGCAGGGTCCCCGTTTCTGCTAATTGCCTTTCTGATTAATTGATTAATTACAGTGAACCCTCATCGTTGTCATCCCGGGAGGATGAGGCGTTGGGTAGGATGAAGGTGGCATTTGATATGGAGTAGCTCAGGGAACTGAAATGACACGAGGTGAGGCATGCGCTCTTGGCACGGCCGCTGGAATACTGATCCAGAGACTGGCTTCTCAAAGCTCCATCCTCGGCTGTTTGTAGTGCAGTGCTGTCAGCGCCAGTGCCTGGGATCAGAGGCACGGGAGACGGGAATTTGCAGAGTATTTGAGGGAGCTGGGCAGAGATTTGAGTGAGAGAGCGAGTGAGAGAGAGAGCGAAGGATGAAGAAACACCTGACAGCCAAACGGGACAGACGGTAAATCAGAGCTGGATGGAATTTGGATGCTAGAAGTGGATGCTGCTCTCCACATGCAATAAGAAACAAAGGCCAGATCGAACAAGTGCAATTCAGTTTAGAGCCAAAGGTGGGTAAGGAATATATGGCTGGCACTGTAAGAAGGTCATTTATGAATACGATGTTTGTATGTTTTATTTAAATTATTCAAGTTCTATAAAAGACATACAGGCATACAGACTGAAGGTTAAAATAAGATTTGGCACAAAAGCACCACGTCCTACATAATGGAATACTAACATGCTGCAAAATGGAACATGGCACTATGTTTAGACATGTAGAACATTTAGACTGTGAGATAAGACATCTCCAGGTCACATATACATATAGCCTATATATACACATACACACACACCTATATACCACATATACACACACAGTAAAATAAAGTATATTGTTCATAAAAAATAAAGCTTATTTAAGGACTGTTATTTATTCTACGGATATTTTCATGACAATTAGTCACATTTATCCCTAAATAATATTTATTTCTTTTAATTCTCATTATTCTTAATGGTGATTTTGATTAGATTCTCATTAATGTTAACCAGCATAAATCTGCATAAATATCATTATTTTGTGTTACAATAATGAGAATGGGGTCATTTATTTTTGCATTACAGTAATATGAAATGTGCATAATTGTCATGGAAATAATGCCAAAATCGTAATTTTACTGAAATAGCCTTCATTTTCTTGAAATACTTATTTTGCATGAATATACACACCAAATTTTTTTTTTTATATATATACACTAATATATATCTCTATTAGAAATACAGAAATAAAAGGTTTTTAGTCAACCACTTACTTTTACAAACTTTCACAAAGAAATAACTTTTCAGTGTACACTGTTCAGACACAGTTTCTTTTGTTTTAACAGTTTGAAATCCCTTTCAAGCTTTATGAACCAATCACAGATATTATGAATGATCTAAAAGGGTAATTATGGGCTCTCGTGACAAACTGAAGTGAAATCTAAATGTATTCTCATTTTTAATTAAGTCCCTCAAAGCGAAAAGGAAGAAAGTATAAACACGACGGAAGTCCTGATAAAAAATTCTCTGATCAGGCTCAGCTGTGCAGTTTCCCTATTTGGCAGCAGTATATTAGTTATACTGATTAGAACTGAGGCTGTAAAAGCCTGAGAATATACCTTTCTTTCATGAAGACAAAAAAATGCCTTTGTTTTGGTGTCTGTGTAGGCTTTCTTTGAATTATCATCCTGCAGACAACTATATTACAGTCTTATGTACTCACACCACCCAAAAAAGCTTTTGAAACACTAAGAATAAAATATTTGCAGAGAGCCGAGTTATTTTATTACCAAAAAGCAATGTAGGTACAATAGCTTTAAGCAGAAAGCTTTTAATGCTAACAGCTCTGTATGAATTATGAGAGCCACTGTATATACAAGTCTTAAAATCACATATGCACCCGGGCTGATGACAAACACCCCCACAATCCTCTGCTTTTCCTGCTATTATCATGGGTGACATGTCTTTGTTTATAAGAGCAAACACAAGGCAGAGCATTACTGAATCACACAGCTCCCGCGGGAGCATCGAGGAGTTCCTTGGTGATATACCACCCCATGACTTATTTATCAAAACCCCCATTTGTCTCATCGGAGACGCACACTAATGAGTCTCAAATGAGGGAGAGAACGCAGCCGTAACACCAGTTTCATCATCCTTAAAACAAACTCCATTCATTACGCTTATGGACTGGGCGGCTCTGTCTCAATAGGGTTGGATAAAAAGAGACGCAGGAGAAAACCAAAAGATACTACAGCAATGTTGAGTTCCCAAGGTTGGTCAGCAGCTTTCATTCAGTCTCTCTGGTCCATTTACGGACAATCAATGTTGGTACACTATGAGCATGTCAGCGTGAGAACAAATGCTATATAGGCTGGAAACAGAGAACAGCGTGGTGTACACCCACCCCACCATTATTCCAAAAATGATGCCGAAACGCAGCTCAGCACGACCTTCTGTGCGGGTCTGTGAAATGCACTTTTGGCACTAGCAAAGGGTAAAACCGCTGTCCAAGTGTGACTAAATGAGCTACTGGTCGACAGCTGGGTTCACAAATAACGAATGCTGGAACAAGTGTGTTGGCGGTGCTATTTGTGTGTTTGTTTGTTTATATATATATATATGTTTGTTTATTTCTCCTTGTGAATTCCTCAAGTGGGGCTTACTGAAGCAATTTTCCACCTGGTCAGATTTAATGTGTCCCACTGTTTATCCGCTGTCAGGCGATTTGATTTGCAAATGTGACTCATTACAATTGGTGGCTGAACGGTTTATCTTTCATGTCTCAGAGAGGATGTTTGGCTACTTTTTAAGGTATGGTTGTTCACAGACTGAGCAGTAATAATGACAGAGATAAAGACATTTGGAAAGGGATTGTGGGAACTGTATTTTCAGCCGTGGATGGATGGATGGATGGATGGATGGATGGATGGATGGATGGATGGATGGATGGATGGATGGATGGATGGATGGATGGATGGATGGATGGATGGATGGATGGATGGATGGATGGATGGATGGATGGATGGATGGATGTTAATTAAGGTTGGTGATTGATTGATTGATTGATTGATTGATTGATTGATTGATTGATTGATTGATTGGACCAGTAAATAAGCTAAAGTAGAACTTTATGCACTTCATGCAGTGTATACTGTATACAGGTAGCAAGGGTGTTACTTTTAACCTTATGTTTATGTTTGTAGTCATCCCAAGAATGCCCCTATGATTCCCAGAAATGCTGTCTAGGAAGGCACCTCACTCGCTTTTGAGACCCCACTGTCGAGAATAATGAAAAGCAATCTCCGAAATCTCACTTCAACCACTAGTTATTAACCGGCGCTACCTGAAGATACCAGATGTGAAACACCAATCCTTCACTCCCTGCCTCAATTCCACACCTTCACCCACAAAACCCTGCCACTATCTCACCTTCATCCTCCACCCAATAAACACCAAATACCACCAACCTCCATGTCAAGAGCATCTCTTCCAGTGTTTATTAGTCTTTACACACGTCCATGGCAACTTCTTCATGGTCACACTGAAGCAGTTTAGGCTACTGAATTCAGGTTATGATGTAATGACATCTAGCTAATGTCCAAATCAATCATGCAACAGCGTATCTAGACAAAATATTAACTGTCAAAGAAAGAATTTTCTAGAGGAAGGATGATACTTAATGAATTTACATTTACATTTGTTCATTTAGCAGACGCTTTGAACCAGAGCGACTTAAGCAATGAATTTGCTTAATAAAATAATTTTTTTATGAAAAATTGTGTCCATGACTTGTATTATGCAGTAACCATTTTACAAAATCAATAAAGCTACCGAGGCCATTACACATGACGAATACAGTCAAGGATAAAGGGGTTAAAGACATTTTGCAGCACATTGCGATGAGCAATGATCTTTAATGTAGAATCTATTCACAATCCATGCAAACATCAACATAAATAAAAAGAAAATGATACATGAATCATAAAAAAGGAAAATGAATATAATGTAAAAAAATGTCTGGCTCCTTCAAGGCCTAATTCTGAAAACACATTTTTATAAAACATCCTATGAATTAACTCAATGTCAATATAAAGGTAGACATATCTTATATATATATATATATATATATATATATATATATATATATTATATATTAATAAAATAAATAAATAAATTACATAATGAGAATAAAATAATAATAATAACAATATTAGGAGTACAAAGTAAGACTTAAATTAAACTATTTGTGCACAATACAAACTAATTCACGGGCTTTGCATTGAGCTGTTATCCTCAAGATCAACTAATATTGATGTGGATGCTGCAGCACACTAGGAAGGTGTTTGGGAGTGAACACCGATAAGGCTGTGTGTAAAATTGTAAACATTTGCGTACATTACACCCAAATGCCCCTCTCAACGGCAAAAGCGCTGTTTAACAGCTGCAGAGTGCATGAAAAGCCCCCTGGTCGACTCAAAACGGTTTGAGATACAAATGCTCCCCTGAGACGACTTCGGCAGTCGAGAACGGGCATGTGGAGGATTGATGCGTGTGCGTGTCAGTAATCATAACCCACTGTACACGCGTAATGCCGCCTCTCGCACTTCCAGCGCTCATGAGAAAAGGAGGGAGAGATGTGATTGATATTGGTTTTTATGCAAATGTAGCATTTGTAAATGTACAACACGATACAATTTGCATAGTCATTCAGTCAGTGCCGTTTATAAGTGCATTAATCCAGCGCCGCTCTCCTTAGAACAGCTGCTTACACAAAGCCAGCACGAAAAGAACAACGCTTGCAAATGGGACATGACCGCCCATGTGTGCATCTGCACCCCTGTATTTTTTGGTGATGGGTCGCAAACATGAAAAGCAATTTTCTATGAAATGAAAGGGAGCTGTGCACTGAAAGGGCGTTGCATGTAAATGTATGCATTGTATTAGGCAGACTGACCTCAGACATGTTGACGCGGCCCTCTTGGAAGGAGCAGTCGTTGGCATTGTGGGTGCACATGTGTCGGTATTTGCACCAGTGGCATGGAAAGGAGCCGTTCACACAGGAGAGACACCTATCAAGAGGAGACAGCAAGAGAAAGAGATTATTATTTAATTATTAACTGCAAAATTACTCATTCTATTATACGCATTCTGTTTTAAACCATAACATTTCCACACAACATTCTAATGTTTCTCTTTCATCAGCATTGGAATTTGGCACTTAGCACAATTATAATGCAGTTTTGTGGTTTAATTCATATTTGCATAATATAAAACAATGTGTTGTCCTAAATGGGAATAAATCAGATTTTTTTATTCAACATAGAGGTGTGCCTCAAGGCTCAATACTGGGACCACTTCTTTTTTCCCCATTTATGTAAATAATCGACCATTCATTTTCAAAAAGGTATCCTGATGATACTGTCATGTACTGTATGTATATAATTCTGATTCTCTACAAACTCAATACCTTCAGTATGATTTTAATATTTTACAAGATTGACTTTTGTATAATAAATTAGTGTTTAATAAAACTAAGTCCTATATACTGATTTTGGGTTCTAGACAGAAACTTAAATCCAAAACTTGTTCTTGTGTTTTATCATGTAAAGTACTCCTTTGCATAAAGCTGATATTATTATATCTTGTCTAGCTTGACTTCTTTTAAATCACAAATTAATCATGTTTAACACAAAGTCAACTTTGGAATTAGTATTTTACATCAATCTCAAAATTGTTTTTCATACAATGTTTGTAAGAAACTTGTTTCTCAACTTATATTTCCAACCCTTGATTATTGTGATGATGTTTATCAAATGACATTAAAATTAGATCTTGCTTTGTTTAATACAGCGTATAATAGACTTTGCAGATTTGTTTTGGGATGTTCTTTTTTTACTCATCACTGTGCAATGTATGATGCATGATGTACGAATATGATTCTTTTTTATTATTATGTTGTGATTGTGTTACATTGTATGTTAGGACCCCCTCGAAAACGAGATGGTACATCTCCAGGGGTTAATCCTAATAAATAAACATTGTTTAATATCATTTCAGCATGAACAAAGATCCTACGCAGTGTGTACGAAACTGAACTGAACAACTATTGTTGTTTGTTAATGACGTATTTAAATGCATATCCGAGGCATTTCATGCCTTGGTAACCGTCCATTAAACCCTATTACCAAGATGGTTTTTCAAACAAATCTACCTCTTTTATGTCTTCTCTTTCCATCTTTCAAGCAGAGGTGACAAAGAGCGGGTGATGTGAGATGGACAGAGATTGAGACAGATCAAAGACATGTCGGAAAGATAGAGTGAACTAACGCTCTCATCAAACAGCAAAGGAAAAGAAACCAAAAGATAAGACGCAAACACACAAACACTATCCATTCATTCAGGTATCACACAAAGTAAATGACCAAAGCTTCACATTCAACAGTTTAAAGTGACATTTACATCAACAACACTGATGATTTGTTCGTTTAAGACATTTAACAACTGAGCCCACATTTGATAGAGTTGGCACCTCAAGGTGAAGAAAATAAGAATGCCAGACACGTCACAAACAACACTGATCTGTCAACTTTCCACACATCGCACTGAGACAAAGGTGTAGGTTTGCTTTGTTGCTATGGATACAGAGGAAGATTTTGTTGCCGTTTGGCAGAGTAGGACAAGGACGCTGGTCTGTACTCTAGTCTCAGAGACCCGTCTGAAAAAGTCATATCAGAAGAGTTGCGTGGGAGCAGTTTCTTATCACGCATTCGGCATAAACTTCAGAATGAACTGAGCTTGACATAAGAGGTGGAAACAGATTTGTGCAGTACTTCTAAACCATTACACAACTGTCCAGGTGAAGTGAGTAATTTCTGCGCCATATATATATATGGACACTTTTTCACTCAATGGCAAATTTTTTATATATATACATACTGTATAAATGGCCTTTGGGGTCAATACGATTTTTTAAATGTTATTAAACAGTCTCTTATGCTTACCCAGGCTGTATTTATTTGATCCAAATTACAGTAAAAACTGTAATATTGTGAAATATTATTACAATTTAAAATAACTGTTTTCTATTTGAATATATTTTAAAATGTAATTTATTCCTGTGATGCTAAGCTGTATTTTCAGCATCATTACTCTAGTCTTCAGTGTCACATGATCCTTCAGAAATCATTCTAATATGTTGATTTGCTGCTCAAGAAACATTTTTAATTATTATCAATGCTGTTAAATGCTGTTCTTTTTATCTTTATATTCAAAGAATCCTGAAAAAAAATGGTACACAACTGTTTTCAAAGTTGATAATAATCAGAAATGTTTCTTGAGCAGAAAATCTGCATATTAGCTTTGCCAACACATACATAAATTACATTTTAAAATATATTCAAAACAGAAAACAATTATTTTAGATTGCAATAATATTTCAAAATATTACATTTACAATATTATTGTATTTTTGATTAAATAAATGTAGCCTGGGTGAGCGTAAGAGACTTCTATTAAAAACATTTAAAAACATTACCAAACTTTTGAATGTTATAAAAGGAAACGAAATACACAGGGACTTGGACGACTTTTGAATAAATCTGAATCAGTTAATTTACTAAACAAATGCTTGGGCGTCCAAGCTCTACAACTCAAATGTTGAAGTACAGTCCACACAAGAGTGCCACTTCCTCAGTATTTTAAGACACACTCCGCAAACTCCATGTAGCTCAGCGCTCCCGAATTCTCCTCAGACGGACCGTGCTTTTCTCATATCATGAAAAGGCTTCTTCGGTCAGCGAGAGCATCACAAAGAGGCGAGAAGTGCTCTCTACGCCTCTTCCCCTGTCTGTGCCAAACGTTCAAAGGCTCACGCTCACGTCCGCTGCTGGTGCATGATAAAGCTTTCTCCTCACTCTGCTCTGACTACATGAGACACAAGAGCCGCTGAATTAACGGACCAGCTGAACCTGACGCACAGAAATAGAGAGATTCTAAGGCAGTGAAAAAGAAAACGAGGGTGAGAAAAGGAGAAAAACGAGGGTGAGAAAAGGAGAAAAACGAGGATGAAACGACAAAAAGGAACAGAAAGAGAAAGAAAGGGAGGAGAGGAGAGCAGAGCAAAACAGAAGAGAGAGAGAGAGAGAGAGAGAGAGAGAGAGAGAGAGAGAGAGAGAGGAGAAAAGAGAGAGAGGCGTAGGGAAGCATCCACTAATGAATGTCACATTGGCACACTTTGATCTTGTATTATTCAGATCTTACTTCCTGAAGAAGAGCCTAGGTTACGACCCATCACTGCTGACACACACCTCAAAAGCCTCATGCCATCCTCTTTACTGCCAGTACGGTGAAACAATTGTTTCAAACTATTTCAATTGTCAACAAACTATTTTGTGCCAAAATTGACTTTCTCAATTTTCCCTTGAAGTCAATTTCCAATGCTAATAAAGTTCTTGCAACATAATAAAAAATGATGTACTAAATAAATAAATAAATAAATAAATAAATGGATGTAAGATATATTATGGCACAATTAAATAATTAAAATGAAATTAGTATTATTATTATGCAACAATTTAAGTTGAAAAATTATGGTGCAATAAAATATAATATTGATTAAAAGGTATGTTTACATTAATTATTGTTCATTTATTATTGTAGGTGTTTGCATTCAAATGTACAAAAACTAAAGAAAATTGTTAGAAAGTTTGAACCTGTATATTTACATTTGACACGTGGAAATCAGATGTCACAATAACATGGTGCCAATCCAAAATAAATAAATAAATAAATAAATATGCAACGTAAATATAAATAAATAAATAAATAAATATGCATACATAAATAAATATGCAAATAATTTTGGTAAAAAAATTATTGTGCAATAAAAAATGAACGAATAAATGTAATTATATATATAGATAGATAGATATAGATATAGATGATAGATGATATATATAGATGATAGATCGATAGATAGACATATATAGATGTGTGTGTGTGTGTGTGTGTGTGTGTGTGTGTGTGTGTGTGTGTGTGTGTGTGTGTGTGTGTGTGTGTGTGTGTGTGTATTAAAATGTAAAAAAATAAATAAACTGTTAGTGTGTTAACCTCCACATTATATATTCTGAATATGCAAGTCTAATGCTAAGCAAACAATGATAATGATGAGTCTCACGAGACAGGAAATCAGAATTACATGGTGCCAACCCTGAGGCTCTAACACACACACGCACGCGCGCAAAAGAGAGAGGGCAGTCTATTCAACAGTGTGTGTCTCCTGTGCCACATGCATGGGCTCTTTTCATATTAAAATGCACGAGCTACAGCTAACCTTTCAGCCTCGCAAGCGCTTTATCGCTTCAACAAAAGCCACCATCTATCCGTCTTTTTCTGATTTTCCCTCCTTATTCACTCCGTGCTCCTCTTGTTAAAAATGCATCGGGTCCCTCACATGCTCGATTAAGCCGTTCCCTCCCCCCGTCTCATGCTAAACTCTAATATTGTTACACTGCATGTAAATAGCTAGCAGGGTAATTTGCCGTGCCAAGCAGGAGCCCCTCTGCCACACACACACACACACACACACACACATCCAGTGATCACTAGGGCCAAATAGTGTGCCTTAGTCACACTTACATACACACACAAACACACACAAACACACACACACACACACACACACACACACACACACGTGGAGCACCAGGTGAGCACTTCATCGCGTCCAGTTTTAGATGAAGTGGCTGTGTTGCTAATGGGTCGGTGCCATGCTAATGCAAAGCACGCTGAGCTAGCGAAGGGCACACAGCCTGACTTAATGAACGAGAGAGGGAGAGGACGAGAGACACTGGAGCTCAAAACATCTGGAGTCGCTCCTGCCTGGAGCACAACCTGTTGTCTATCCGGAGAGGGATGGGAATGTGAGGAGGAGGAGAAAGAGGAGGAGGAGACAGTAAGAGCCATGGGGAGGGTCAAGAGAATGAAGCGATGCTAGTGCCATCAGTATGGTTTATGGAAAGGCTTAATCAAATGGTTCTCAATCAAATTAATATGCAATTATTAATTGATTCAAAAATATTAAAGAATACTTTAAAATAAAATAAAAAATATGTAAAAAAATATTTTAACAATTATTTATTTATATATTATTTAAAAAAATATTATTTAAATACCAATTAGTGTTATTTTAGTATCATTGAGATACTTTTATAGTTTTTATTAATATTTTGAGTTTTTATAAATTTTTTGATAATTCAGTAATTATGATTTGTGGTTTTGTCATTTTTATTAGTTTTTTTTTTTTTTTACTATGTCTAAATTGTTTTTAATTCAAATAGTTTTTATTGAATTTTTAGTTTGAGCTATTTTTGTACATCAAGTTAAACTAAAAGAAAATGTGAAATGTTGCCTGGACAGCTGTATTTGTTGTATTTATATTTTAATTTTATATTAACAATTTATTTTAATTTCAAGCAACGAAAGTATGGTTTTAGGTTTAGTTAACTATAATAAGCATATGCAAAATAAAAGCTAATGTGGGATAACCAACACGCACAAAGCCATGTTGTAGTCATTTGTCTACAAATCATAAAACAGGAAATAACAGTATGTCAAGGTCAGTAAGCCTCTTAAAAATATGATATAAAGGACCTTCTTATGACATGGCAAAGTTAGTTTGTGTTGTCAAATGTAACAATCCCAAAAAAAGTTATGATATTCATGATATTGTCACAAGATGAAGACGGAGATATTTTTATATTACAACAAACACAGGAACAGACAGAAGGTTTAACATTGCGTGTGTGAAACATGGGGTAAACACACACACAACATGCAAACATCGACCGACAACCAAAGACTGAAAACAGAGGAACTAAATACACAGAGATAATAAAATGATAACAAACAGGTTTGATGATTAAATGAGTGTCCATGAAAACTGATGACTGGTGGGAAAATCAAACAAAAGGAACACATGTGACTGATGAAAACAAACTGAAAGTCCATGAAAACAAACTAACTGAACATAACTGTGACAGATATATAATTTATCATAATAATATCTTTAAACATTTTAAAGAGCTATTAAACAAAGTAAGAATGTTTACATTTTATGAACGTTTGGAAAAGTAGGAAACCAAAACAAATGCATTTCAGACTAGCTTTGAACTTTTTTTTTTTCCTTTTCAACATTGCCGACATCTTTATTTGTCATTGATCTAAGAACAGAGAAAGGTTGGATTTCAGCATAGGAATGGGAGCATGAGAGAGCGAGTGATGTAAGAACTGCGGGAATATAACTCAAGAGCAGTAAAGCTGGACGGCTGAAGTCAGGGATGCTCATGAGTCGTTAATGAAATGACATTAAAAGTCTGATCTCATCCCTGATATCAGCGAAAAACTGCTAACACCACACAAAAATTACATCCCTCTCTCACTCAGCAGCAGTAAACACACACACACACACACACACACACACACACAGCACGGCCCCATAAAAATAAACTTGTCTTAGTTTTAACGAAAGAACGACAGAGAGAAAAAGAGGGAGAGAGTTAGACGACAGGAGGCTGCCTTCTCTCTTTCCCGTGTGAGACTTACGACTGATGGACACTGCAGTTGTAGAAGACAAAATCCACGCTGGCAAACTTCTTCCCAGTCTCCTTGGATTTCAGATAGAGCTTCACCACCCGCTTGTCACCTGCCAGCAGACAAACAGTGAGCTTCAGCGCTTTCTAACAAGCGGATGGAGGCTTTTAAAAGAGTGCGCGCGTCACCTTACCCTGGTTGCGTGTGATGGGAGCGATCTCCCGTGCGGAGGGGGACAGGCAGTAGATGCGTCCCCCCATGATGTGTCCCTCCGTCTCAGTGTAGTCCTCAAACGAACAGTTGACGCCAGCAACCAGACTGGGGACGTTCTGAGCCTGAAGAACCAGCTGTAGGACCGAACACAGATCGGGAGACAAGAACAGATTTCAATTTTAATGTGCTTTATTGGCATGACAAACACTGAACATTTGTACAAAAGACACCAGGACTTTCATTTCCAGTTACTGTCTGGATATTTTTAGCTGTAATGCGTCTCTCCAGTGCAGTCAGAGAGAGATCTGATCACAATTAACTGCGCAAAATGAAATCTATATTACATGAAAGCTTACTTTGCTGAAACATTTCTGTCATTTTTTGACATTTATTGACAGATGTTTCAAAATGTTACTTTTTGCATTTCGTTTCTTTCATTTCTTATCTTGTTAATAGGGATTAGAAGAGAAGAAAGGGGGAGAAAGAGAAATTTGAGATTCAAGTGTAATCCAGTGAAAATGTGAAGATATCACTACAATCACTATCACAAAATCAATCATATTGCTAAATAATTTTTTAATAAATTAAAATATTTTATAATTTTTTCTTTTATTTTTGGTTGAAATGTTAAATCATCTATATCAATAAAAACTTTTTTTTTTTTAAAGGTTTATTTATATGGAAGCTTGTTTCCACCACAGAATAAAACGTTTTAAAAGATAATTGCGACTTTTTATCTCACAATTGCGAGTTTAAACCTTGCAATTCTGACTATTTCTCAGAATAGCGAGATATAAAGTCAGAATTGTGTGATATAAAGTCACAAGCAGTGTTGTGCGTGAACGAGTTCAAAAGAACGCGTTCATTGAACACGCTCATTTTTTCGTGAACGTTGAACTGAACGCAACACATTTTTTAATAAAGAACTTGAACGTGAATTAGTTCACATTATGTGTCATGAACGGCAGACATCACTGTAAATGAACGTTGGAATTTGTTTTCCATTGAAAACTGAGTGACATCTGTTTTCTCTTTTGAAACGCAACGAGAGAAAGTTCCTCCCTCCTGTATTCTCGCTGGTGCCGCTTAAATCATGTATCACCAGACAGAAATGGTTTTGACATTGTGTGCGCAATGCATTGCGGGCAACGTAGTGTCCGGCTGAGAATAGTTGAATAGCATACTGGCTTCCGCACAACGTTACCCGTGATGAATTGCAGCAGAGCGGGGTAGGCATAGCAACGTCGCGTAGCAGGCAACGACGAGAGTTTCCTTAAAAATAAAGTTTTTTGTGCCTTTGAGTTTTGCCTTCATTACCTTCATTCAAGAGTTTTGCTCATTTCATACACACACATATGTATATATAATATCATATATATCAAATAATATATACATATTTCATATTATATATTCTTTTTTTAATTAAATGCTGGTAGATTTCATTGCACTAAGTATAGAACTGGTCTACCTTGTCTGTACTGCTGCAAGTTTCATCACCTGGTAAGAAACCCACAATTGCAGTGTCATGAGCAAATGTCTACAATGAGCAGCTTCAAAGAACGTATGGTGATTTCTAGCTCGTAGTGTGAAAAAAAGTATTTATTTGAATATCTCACGAAAAAAGTAAAATGAACTGAACTTTGAACTAGTTCAGAATTAAAATTGTGAACTTTGAACGTGAACTGTTCACTTTGAGCATGTATGAACTGAACTTGAACTAGTTCAGAAAAGCTGTGAACTGGCACAACACTGGTCACAAGTGCGTGTTATAAAGTCAGAATTGCGAGATATAAAGTCAGAATTGCGAGATATAAACACAATTGCGTGATATAAAAAGTCAGAATTGCGAGATAAAAACTCAAAATTGCGAGAGAAAAAAGTAATTTTTTCCTCATAATTGCGAGTTTATCTCTCACAATTCTGACTTTAGAACGCGCAATTGCGATTTTATATCATGCAATTCTGACTTTATAACACAATTGCGACTATATTACGCAATTTTGAGATAAAAAGTCAGAATTGCGAGATTTAAACTCATAATTGTGAGAGAAAAAGTCTGAATTGTGATTACCTTGTCGCAATTACCTTTTTTATTTTTTATTCTGTGGCGGAAACAAGCTTCCATAGATTTAATTAGGTGAGCAAAAACCAAGAGCAAAGTGTCTGTTGTCTTTTTGTATGTTGTGAAAGGACAATAAAACAAACAAGGTAAGAAAAAAAGCCTTATTAATATTACATATGTAGCTGAATGTGCATAACCCAAACCACCAACGGGTTTAAAAATTATCCAAATAATAATCTGATCACAACAAAAGAGATTTCATTCACAAACAAACACACACTTACCTGAACTTCAGACATGGTGACTGATATATTGCTGGGCTGCACCGTGAGTCGGACGCACTGCTCCAGTCTGGAGGCGAAGCGTTGGGGCTCATCAGCTCTCTCACAGCGGTCCTTACGTGAACATCTAAACACAAATATTACTCAACGCCATTACTATCGATTTCTAAGAATAATCAACCAGGGAGATCAAGCGCATACTTTATTAGAAAGCTGATTAGATTCGGAAAGTAAACACTGTGTAGTGTGATGAGGAAGGAAAATTTAGTAGTATTCAAAATGAGGGGTTCTGGAGGATTTCTGGACCCTCAGAGACTCTCGAAGGCATTGCTGAATCATTTCCATGACATAACATGATAAGTTTATTCATCAAGCATTTCATGTTTTTGTCCAAACAAAACCAAACCAAAACCAAACAAAATTACATTTCATTTTGAGCATGAACAGACAAATTGTCATTGTAAACTTGTTACGTAACGAATAGATATGTATACTTAGATGGCAGACACGTCGGCGCACCCGCCATCTTGGAACGTTCAGCGTGTCGTTACTCGCAGTAAGAATCAATGATGTGACAACATTGCCCAGCTTCTGGTTTTGAAATTGCCTGGTTTTAAATTTTGAATGTTTTTACTTTTACTATGTTAACTTATTATGTCGTGTTAGCTGTCGTGCAAGCCTTCATCTTGTTGTATTGTGTTAGTTTAGCATAATCATCTCCTGAAATCTATTGCAGATATAGATGTTCATATTTGTCAAACTATGGTTGCAGACGCTCAGTCAACTTGCTCTCGAATGTTCACGTACCAGCTTTGACCGTTCCAATATGGCGGACCGCTTACACATAGAGACCCATAGAAACAGCCGCTAATGAGGCATCTATGTATATATGACGTCAAGCATAGTGTCAACAAAGCAATTAGCTTTATATTAAAACAAAACAGTCTACAGTATGTCCCCATTCATATAGCCATGTAAACGTGTGTGTATGTGTGTGCGAGCAGCTGTGGAGTCAGGAGGTGAAGATACTCACACACTGTGCAGGACACACCAGCCGCAGTGGGGATCACCAGAAGCCAGACACTCGCTACAGCTGCTGTACTGCTCACAGCTCTCCACCGGCACACGGCTCACCTACAGACACACAAGCCTCGGAATGAATTCTCAAAATCTCACTTGTTTTTATTTCAACATGTATTTTTATTTCCAGTTGCAGTTAGAAAATATTTCCATCTAACAAATAAATTCACTTTCCCACACAGTATCAGTTAGCTCTGTATTGAGCCGTTAGCTTAGCTATATGCTAACGCCAGAGTCTGACTGGAATCAGCTCTAAGTGTCCTGAGAGAAATGTTCAAGTTAAGCTCATTTGACGCATTTGTTGCATAATGTTATAAACCACAGAAATTCTTTGACAAATTCCATCCCCCATTTTTAAAAACAGTATAAAAAAGGAAAGAGCAATGAAGCAAATAGCATTAGCGTCTAGAGCAAATAAAGTTGAGTTTATATTAGTCCACATTTATAGATGCAGTTTAGTTTTGGTTGTAGGAAACTACTTTTGTTTTTGGCAGACGCTTTTATCCAAAGTGGCTTACTTTGAATTCAAGGAAGGCTATACATTTTATCATGTTCATGCTGGATCGAACCCACAATTACGGCATTGCTATGGCAAGACAGACAGATGGAAATATCTAATGATCAACCTGCTTGATGCTTTCAGAGTGCTTTGTGAAATCTGAGCACTGCGGCCCAAAACAGAGGTTGCCACATTCACCATCACTGTCAGCAGTTCAACAAACACACACTTACTCATTCACACAGACATCTTGCATATTACAAACGTCCAACATAGAGAACAGCTTGCTGAAACTCGCTGAGAAATATTGAGAACCACCTACACATGTCTACTTTCATATAGTTTCATTCAGCCATCATAATGTCTGACTGGCAATCGATCGGCTCTCAGGAGACTGGCTCCATTCCAAATCTAGACAGCTCCCTACCTAGACAGCATTTTTATTTATATAGGCATCATAGGATGCTTGCAACAAGCTCAAATAAAGTCCAAAGTGGTGGACCAAGTTGTGAGAATATTTTAAGTGCAAAATACCGGGTTTACGTTGTGATGTATGAGGTTGTAGGCCTAATACGAAAGGACAAAAGGATTAAAAGGAGAAAAAAAGACAAAGAAAATGGCAGACGTCGGAGTACTAATGCAACAGTTTGACATATCAAATACAAAGTGTTGTGGTTCTGGGTTTTTTGGGCCTGCCATAAAAGAATGAGAGATTGCAGTTCTTTGTGGTAGGGAGTGTTCGGAGTCTGGAACATTTCAATTAAGCCGATTTTCCAATCGGAGAGTTGAGTATTGTGTCCTACCTCTGCTCTTTGTTTAAACGTCAGGGCTGGAGACTATTATACAGCAGCCATTCATACGAAAGAGAGAGAGAGAGCTCTCATCCCTCTCTATTTAAACGGCTGAAAGAGAAACCATTCATCTCTCTACAAGAGGAGGAGGAGGAGAAGCAAGGGGTGTATTAAATATAAATAACATCTGCAAAACGAGGCACGAGGCATTTGGGTCACAATGGAAAATTATCTCAATCAGAGAGCGTAGCAACATACAGCTGTGTTCGAACCCAGTGGGTCTGAAATGAACCTGGACCCCTCATACAAAATACAAAAAGACAGTTGAATTATTGCCATGACATAATATGTTTGTTTTTCAATAAAATAAAGTCAAAATAAACCAAAACAATTATAAAATAGAAAATATTGAAATAGAAATATATAAACTATGATTAATATAATAAATATAAAATAAAGTGTTAAATAAATATAAAATAATATACAAATATTGAACCACTAAATTGCATAATATATAACAAAACATTTTACTAAATATAAAATAATGTAAGAATAAAAATAAATAAAAATAAAGTTTGATTGAATATAAAATAAATATAACAGTATAGAAATTAAAATATTAAAATATATAAAACAAAATGTTTAACTAAAACTAATAATGGCGTGAAGAGTGCCACTACCGATCGCTGACACTTTTGCAATTCCTCACGCCTCGTTCCCGATCCCTGTCAGAATTCGAACGGCGTGCGGATGTAATTGAGGATGGTGTGTTTTCTTTATTCTGTGTGAGGTTTGGACGAACCCACCGCATGTAATTGCGCCATCTGTGCAATTTGGGCCAAAAATTGGTCATGCTCTAAAGGAGGCTGTGATGATCGATGGCTTATTTTTTCATCCCCAAAACACACACACACACCTCAGAGAGCAAGTGCACATTTTCCATGAACACGCAGTCCAAATGAATAGGTCAATCTTTTGCCCCTCCCCCCCTTAAAATGACACTAATTTAGAAAGAGCAAACTTTCTAGACTAGGAGGCCTTTTCTTTCTTTTAACGCCCCCGTTTTTTAGCCCTCCCTGTTCATCTATCTTCAATTTGGCCTTGCACAAAAGAAGAAATGGCAGATGAAACCATAGATCATGGCCAGGAAGCCAGACACAGCCCAGAGGGAGAGGATGAATGGGGAAAAAAAGAAAGAGAATGAGAGAAGAGAGAGATTCCATGCGGCCAAAACCATTTTGTTTCTCGGTACACGGTGAGAGTACTTGTTACTCCAGATCCACATCAAGCCAAGCTGCAAAGGTGAAGCTCTGCTAATATAGGTTCCATTTCTTAAAGAATATCTCCCACATCAAACATAAATTATGTATCGCCATCAAACCAATGAAAGCCCTGAGGGGTAAATGTCCATGGTTAATCTGGGTCAGGGTGATGAGGTCACCCTGAGAGTCCCAACACTGTTTCAATGATAAACAGCATCCTGGGACGCAACATCTGCGGTCATATAACTGACGGGACACACCTGTAACACCAAATTTGAAATTATAGTACATCTGTAAAGCCAAAACTGTCAAAATATTCACACCTGTGACTATAAATCAACCGAAACCTTAGTAATATGCTAAGTTACTGCTGCTTGGCAGCTGTAAACATATCGACTGATAAATATACTTAATATTTAATTAAATATGGAATATTGATGTTTTTAATCATATTGATGTGGAGGAATATTTCAAAGTGTAATATGAGCCAACTTGAGGCTGGACGTTACAGTGATTTTACCACAGTTATGGGGGTTTGTTTAACCATGGTGAAATCATGGTAACTCACAACCTTTTGTAGCTTATTGCTTTTAAAACAGGTAAAACCTTTTTGTGGAAACCATAAAGCGTTTAATTTCAGGATTCTTAGATGAACAGAATGCTCAAAACAACAGCATTTGTTTAAAATGAATTTATAAAAGTATTCATATCTTTAAAAAATATGTTAAATGGTAGAGTACCTTTTCTAGTATCAGGCAAAATTATAAATTGAGTGAGAATAAAAAACAATTATATATAACACCCTGTTGTTTCTCTTCGCTTCCTTTTCACTGATCAGGGTTAACGTCAAGTTTTAATTTGAAACATTATCTTTTGAGGTATGAAACAATATGTTGATGCTTTTTTTTTTTTAAAGAGACATGAACTAGCGGATACTGCACACGTTCTATAGAGAAACTGAGACGTGCGTGTTCAAATCTGTCCATTTCTCTCTCTCCGATGATTTCCTGTTCTCTTTTTACTCTTCATCAATAGAGAGGCAAAAAGACCCACAAAAGAATTGTTTTATTATATCAGACATACTTTCCAAAGCATTAACTTGACAGTATAATCAACAGTTTGTCTAATTAGCACAGTATGCTGACATGCAGACTCCGCCCCCTCTGGAGGAACCACACGTCACTGCCATCATATTGGTCACCGAACTTAGACAGTTATAATCTACAGCTCCTACTTTAAGATCAATTTTGGTTACATACTTAAATTACTCTATAATTAAGTTTTAAATTGTAGCTTTTGACTGGGTTATATAAAGCAACCTCCCTGTTAACATGATAAACAAGAAATAAAACATAATTAATGTTCAGTATTTTAGTCACTTCATTTCCCAATCTCTTTATTTTACCTCCTATAAATATGTGAAATGCTAAAACAAACTCGAAATTCCATCCATGGTTCTCACAGGGCAAATATGCGAGAAGAAACGGCCTTCACGGTGCAGTGTTATTGAACGCAAGTCTCCAGCTACGAGCTCAATAAACCTCCTGCTTTATCAATACCAGCACACATTCAAGGATTTGTGTGTGTGCAACGTGCATGGTTTATATATATCACCATGGCAACATCTGGCATCTGGAATGGCTCACTTGGTCACTATGTCACGTCTGGACGATCTCCTCAGTAAAATCTCGGTGAGAAGCGAAAAAAAGAACAAATTAAGTGTTGCAAAATGACGGAATGGGGGAAAAAGAGGCTAGCAGAGAAGAAAAGCTAGCAAAAGAATGAAAATTATGAGTGTGTGAATAATAAATAGCTTTGTCCAGCTGTGAGGTGAACTGTGATTTGGTTTTAATTGCTGTAAGTGTCTTTCCCTGCGTGGTTATGTTTACACTACCAGTCAAAGTTTGGACACACTTCAAATTCAAAGGGCGCACCACTTCTCGCGGCACAATATGTATAATAATGTGTGTGTGTGTGTGTGTGTGTGTGTGTATAGTACCAGTCAAAAGTTTGGACACATTACTATTTTTAATGTTTTAGAAAAGAAGTCTCTTATGCTCATCAAGCCTACATTTATTTGAAAAGTAATATTGTAAAATATTATTATAATTTAAAATAATGGTTTTCTTTTTTAATATGCTTTAAAAAATGTAATTTATTTCTGTGATGAAAAGCTGAATTTTCAGCATCATTACTCCAGTCCTTCAGAAATCATTTATATGCTGATTTATTATCAATGTTGAAAACAGTTGTGCTGCTTAATATTTTTTTGGAACCTGTGATATTTTTTTTTTCAGGATTCATGGATAAATAAAAAGTTTAAAAGAACAGCATTTTTCAAAATAGAAATATTTTCTAACCATATAAGTCTTTTTATCACTTTTTATTTTAATATTTATGTTTAACTCATCCTTGCTGAATAAAGTATTAATTTCTTAAAAATAAAAATAAAAATAATAAAAGAAAATGACTAACCCAAACTTTTGAACGGTAGTGTATATTGTTAAGATAAATGCGTTCTTTTTTTTTTTTACTTTTTATTAATCAAAGAAATAAATATCACAACTGTTTCCAACACTGATAATAAATCAGCATATTAGAATGATTTCTGGAGGATCATGTGACACTGAAGACTGGAGTAATGGCTGATGAACATTCAGCTTAGCCGTCACAGAAATAAAATATATTTTAAAGTGTATTAAAATAGAAAATCATTATTTTAAATTGTAATAATATTTCACAATATTACTGTTTTTTTTTCTGTTTTTTTTTCTTTCTTTTTTTGATCAAATAACTGCAGGTTTGATAAGAGACTATAACAAATTACAAAAAGTAATGTGTCCAAACTTTTTGGGAAATATTATTAAGATTTAAAACGAAAATGTATTCAAGTGTGTCCAAACGTGTGACTGCTAGCATATACATTTACTTCTACTTGAACACACACACACATAGAGTGAACTGAAGAGCTGGCAGTTTCTCCTTCCATCTTGTCACATTGCCTATATTAAGACGTCCGCCACACAAATCAGATTACAGCCAGCTGATACTTCCTCTCGGCCCTCCGATAGACGAGTACAGAAGAACACTGACCTTCAGAGAGAGAGAGACGTGTAGAGTTTCCTCACTGTACTGTGTTACACAGAAGCCATGAGGTGCAGCTATGTGAGGAAACAATACAAGCACTGTCGTTCTGATCAAAAGCTTCTAACAGAGGGAGTGATACGCATGTACAAATATACACATGCTTTCAAGCCCACATATGCTCCCACAGCGGACACACACTGGGCATTATGCTTGGTGATGGAGCCAAACGCCGCTGTTGAAAGTCGGGGGAAAGTCGGTCAGTCTCACAGAAACATGTCCAGGTCATATTTCACACCAAAATAAAGACAGACATCAATAAATAAATATTTGAAATACAATCTAAGATATATTGGAGTTAAAAAATATATAGTCCTATTTGCACTGTGACATTTGCATGGCAATTGTGCACATTTAAGCATAAAATGTGTCATAAAATGATAACTAGTGTTGTCAAAAATACTGATATTTCGATATGTATCGAAAGCTCTTAAAGTGACAGCAGTCTAATAAACCTGTCATGTAATCAATGAGCAAAAAAAACTTGACTGAATAACTTTTGTAACTTTAATTGTAAGCATTAATCTTAATTTTTACAACAAAATAACACTGGATAGTCTTCACATTTGATTACTTTGATTTCTTATTTGATTGCTGACTGTTTACTTGTCTTTTTTTGTAAATTTAGTTTAGCCTTCCTGTTCTGTGTGTAAGCTATTACAACCAAATTACCCAAATTATATAAAAAATATGAGATAACAAATGATCTGTATGGAGGTATATACATATATATATGTCAGTTTTCCCTGTGGTATCAAAAATGTTTTCAAATATTGATATTTTCCAAGGAAATTCCAGTATTGAGACAACATTAACTACAACTATTATAGAAATACTATTACTGTTTTAGAGAGAGAGAGAGAGAGAGAGAGAGACAGACAGACAGACAGACAGAGAGAGAGAGAGAGAGAGAGAGACAGACAGACAGACAGAGAGAGAGAGAGAGAGAGAGAGAGAGAGAGAGAGAGAGAGAGACTATAGAAATTCTAGTGTTATAGTATATATTTTTATATATTATAGTAATTATAGTAAATATTCTTCCTCATTACAGTAATGAGAATGAGATTTTTTGCATTATAACAATGAGATTTTTGAGGTTGAATGTGCTTCAAAATCATGAAAACATTGTCAAAATGCAAAAGATAAACTAAACCAAATCATTTTCTTGAAGTCCAAATAAAATATCATATTTCTTTCTTTTCAATTTGATGCGATACATGAGCTTGACACGTTCTTGACAGGTTTTCATGAGTCACCCAAAAAGCATAAACAATATCTTCCCAAACTACATGAGCAATATACCAAACTGACAAATCCATTGATGGCCTTTTTTTTCTCTTTTTTTTTTGTGAAATTCCTCCAAGCCTCAGATAAACATTGTAAAGTTTATCGTCCGAACGGCAGCGAGCGCTGTTTAAATCAAGCTAACGCTAATCGAAGTTTCTTCTTGCTTAGTATGGGACAGCTTTATGTCTTCCCGCGGACCCCAGAGCGGGGGAAAGACATGCCGGGGCTATCAGCAACTTTTAATTAAGTGGGTGTGAATATGGGAAATGGAAAATTGTTCTGTCAACCCGACGAAATGGAGTTTTTGATGTTTGAGGCACAACATGCGCCTCCGCCTGCCGTTTCTATTATCCAATGAAGAGATACAAAATGGAGAAAGAGAAAAAAAATTTAAGGAGCAAAGGGGGAGGCGGACGTGAACAACATACGACACATCTCCAGATCAGCGAGAAAATGGGGAAAGAAACAGCAATATCAGTGAACATTGGTCTCTTCTCTAATGCTGTGTGATATCTCTGTAAGCCTGAGGTACGGAAGTCAACATATTAAAATGTGGGGCGGATCGGAACGCCGGATTACGGTGTGATTGCGTTTACGGAAAGTTTTTGTTCGCTAGATTCAAAGGGGAGCAATAACATCTCTGGCTTTCACGAGAGAACGCCGGTCTTCGTTCGTCCACCTCCTCAAACATAATAAAACCTGGAGGAAGAAATACGTGACTCAGGCTAGAGACGTGACGGAGGCTTGTTAGCCGCTGCTGTTGACAAGAGAGATGGCGAGATGCCTCAGATTACGATAAACAGGGAAAGAAGTGAATGTGGGGAGAGAAAAATTAATGAAAGATGGCTTTAAGGAAGCCGGAGTGATCCAATCACAATCTATCTCCCACGACCGCTGTCAGTTCTCAAAGAGGCGGCAATATCTCAGCGAGACGGAGCGAGGGAGAGAGAGAGGACCCGCTATTTGAAAGAAAATGACCCCTGGGGCATCTCTCCCATTGACTCCTTCCTCCATAGGAGGAGGGCCACTTAAAAGAGAGGGGAGAAAGAAAAGAAAAAAGATAGATGAAGGAAAGAAGACAGAACAAATTGCTTCAAACCAATTAATTTCCACTTCTCTCTTTTGCTCGGTCCTCTGGGTCTTGGTGTGCTACAGACTAAAAGAGAGAGCAGCCTCCGTTGTAAAACTCATTCACCTCATCCCATATGTCCAAACCCACTCTTGCAGGTGGACACAATAAACCAGCAACACATTTGTGGATGAATTTTACAGATGCACTTAAAGATAACAGTAATGCAAATGACAACTGTGACAAAATATAGTAGCCTAAGTAAGAAACAATACAGGATAGGGCTTGATTTTATCCATTAGGCTTTGATAGTGAAAAGTGGACCATGAAATTGTTTATTTAGGAATAAAACCCTTAAGCCAAAAAAAAAGAAAAGCTGTATCTGTCCTAGCTCTCCAAGCCTGGTCGGCCAGCTAAACCAGCCTAAATCGCATCAAACCCCTCTAAAACCAGCAAACCAGATTAGCCTGGTGTAAGTTTTTTTTTGAAGTATAAAATTATTATTATTATACTTTAAAGCTATTTACATGTTTATAGCTCTATATGATCCATATACATGAATGATACTTCAAATAATGTACTTTGTTGAGGAGAGGTGTGCTTCTACTTCCAAAGAAATAAATACAAGAGATAAAAACAATCAGACTTACACTGTAGATATGGCTTGGTTCATATCAGATCTGGATATCACAGAAATCTTATTGGTGGGCTCTTCTGACTTGCATTTCAAAAACATATTTTAATAGTTCTCTTTTTAGTTTTGGTTAAGAATAGCATCACTGCTATGTATGTGTTAAATATTCAAAACATTTGGTGTAGGGTTTAATTTTCATTATACATTTTTTTTACCATTCTCATACAGAAATTGTTGGTCAATAAAAAACATATACATATACATTATATATATATATATATATATATATATATATATATATATATATATATATATATATATATACACACACATATATATATATTTTTATTTTTATTATTATTATTTTTATATATATATATATATATATATATATATATATATATATATATATATATATATATATATTAGGGCTGTCAAAGTTAACGCGTTAATAACGCGTTAACGCAAAATCATATTAACGGCACAAATTTTTTTAACGCGCGATTAACGCAGCGCGTATTTTCTTTGACCCGTGGCCCAACCCCTAGTTGGAGAAATGGAGATACACAGTATTGCCAACTTAGCGACATTGCAGACCTACATTTAGCATTTTCAGAAGAGCTGCCCTGTCATGCAAAATCTAAACATGTTTGTGTTAGTAAATTGCTCAGTGCAAAGAAAGAGAAGTAATGGTAACCTGGCATTTTTTTGTTCTTTCTACATGTCTAATAGACATGAACAAGTTCTTTGAAAAACATCTATGACCTTTGAAACATGTCTCGTCTTCATGCTCTATATTGACTATGGTTTCAATAATAAACATACATTTGCATAAAGCATCTATATTTATCAATGCCCAGGTTGATTAGAGTATTACAAACTTGAAAAGTATTAATTTAAGGTACATTTAGAACAAATAAAAAGATGTGTGATTAAATGCGATTAATCGCGAGTTAACTCATGACAATCATGCGATTAATCGCGATTAAAAAATTGTAATCGATTGACAGCCCTAATATATATATATACACACACACATATATATTTTTTTTATTTTAATTTATTTGTTTATATATATATATATATATATATATATATATATATACACACACACATGTTTATTTATATATATATATATATATTTTTATATATATATATATATATATATATATATATTATTATTATTATTATTATTATTATTATTTTTATTTTTTCAGTATGTTACTTGCGTTTCTTATATTTATATATATATAATTATAAGAAACACAAGTAACATACTGAATTAAACATTATATTTTGAAGTACAAAGACTAAAATAGTGTTTTCTTGTGCACTCCAATAATCTGTTTTATTTACAACTTTGATCATTTCTAACTGCATAGAAACCCTAATAGCACCCTGGCATCACCAAACATTGGCTACATCTCCAGAAAAGTTACTTCAGAGAAGGAGAAAGCGCAAAATCAAACATTTTTGTCTTTAGACTAACATGCACTGATGAATTCCACAAAAAGACCAGGACCATTTATTAAGAAAGTAAATAAGCTAAAGAAATCAAAGCCTGTCTGTATGCTTTCCTTCCATAGCAATGATCTGACCCTAAGGGTTTTACATTCTCACCCGCACGCTGACCACAGCAACACCGCTCTCATCTCCATTACAATGGCTCTCAACCTCCAGAGAGTCGGTTGATCACCCTGTGTGGCCACCGCTAGTGCTATGTGCACAACTTCCTGTAAGAGAAGCACTTCCTCCCCCTCGTTTGTATAATAGTTCAAATATTCTTCCTCCATAAAACCTTCTTTCCCAACAAAGCCATTTACAGCTGCACTTAAATCAATATCAGTCCGAGCGAATACACAGCTCCATTTAAAGAACGTTAGCCTAACGCTCCTCGCGCTAAGTTAATGTGTTGAAGGGTTATCAAGCCCGCCCTCTCAACATGCAATCTCCACGCCGTCCGTATCAGAGGCACTCATACAGAAACCATCTATACCAATTACAGAACCTTTTCCATCTGAAGACGTGGTACATTAAAAACAATTATCGCCAAGCGCTGATGGATCGCAGTGTTGGAGCAGCTAACGTGTTTTCGTATGTCTAGGCTTTAGGTGTGCATGTGTGTGTGTGTGTGTATTGGGAACCATTACGGTAAATGCATTCAAAGCAGAGGCAAAATCATCTAACATTGTCAGTCTAGATCTCCCCTTCAGAACGCTGCTGTGAGCAACTGTACTAAATAGTAAAATACTCTGGATGGGTCTCGATGAGGTTAAAGGTCAGCAGTTGGGCTTGGTTTGTAAATTACAGAGCGATAAAAGGTCAGATGCCATGTGACCGGACATTTTCTCCCTGTCTGTTATTTCTCGTCTACATTTGAATGTGGCCCTCGAGCTAGCAATATCTTGTTCACCAAAAATGAGTTATTGGGAAATTAATATTAACACTTTCTATGAAGCCTGTGTATATAATGCATTGTAAATGTATTCTTAATGCATCCATAATACCCTTAGAATCAGTTGCATGTTCTTGTAAATAATTAAAAGCAGTTATAATACATTATAATACATTATAATACTAACATATTCATGGAGCCATCTAGAGCATAATGTACGATCAACAATCATGACTCTTTAAAGGTGTAGCCATGAATACGTAAGTATTTTAAACTGTAGCTTGAATTATTTATGACAAAATATGATTACAATATGTATTATAAAGTGAATCTCACAAGAGCACAGTGTCATATTAACCCCACAAAAAAACAAGAATGCATATTTTGCAAAAAAGAAAAAAAGTCTATTTTAAGACCAATACTTTATTGACCTGTTTACATTATTTTGACATGACATCAGTTTCAATGCAATCAATAGCAAGTATGACAGCTAAATACTGTAATGCATTGGGACTTTATTTATATTTTTATTATATTCTCATTAATGTAACACAGCAAGGCAAGGCAAGGCAAGGCAAGGCAAGGCAAGGCAAGGCAAGTTTATTTTTATAGCACATTTCATACACAATGGCAATTCAAAGTGCTTTACATAGAAGAAATTAAAATAATAAAAAGAAATAAGAATAATTAAAACAGTTTGGAAAAATAAAATGAAGCAAGGAATCTCATCCAGTCCGGATTTATTTTCTAAACTGAAATCAGCATAAAGGAAGGACAAACAAATACTACCATGATGTAGAAATATTTTTAAGTAACAAAACAATTATCGTAATATTTTAATAATTTATGTAATAAACTAGTAGTATGTTTTTTTCAAACTAGTAGTAGTAAGGACTTTTTTTTGCAATTTGATTATGAAAATACAGTATTTCTGGCACTACAGTACTGCAAATGTATTATTTTATTTGAGTTTTTTCTTTTTCTTTTTTTGCATTGCATTGCAGTAATGATTGACAATTAAAAAAATAATTTTGCCAAAATCTCATGTTATTAAAGGTGAACTAAGTAACTTTTTTTACCTTAACTGAACAGCTTCGGAGTCATTGGAATGGTTATATTACTTATTTCGGGTTGAATGGTGGTCGTTTCGCACCCCCCTGGTGCCCGTGAGCGGAAAATACGCACTTGCAACTTTGAGCCGGCGGGGCGCCGGCCGCTGCGTCAGGAAGTCTCGCGTGATATCAGGTCTCGCGATGTAAACAATTGCTTTACGGCCAAAATAAATCTGCTAAAATGCTGTCATTGTTCCGCTCCCTCACACTGTCCGAACCCGAATGAAGAAGACGTTTTAAAGAACGTCCCATCTGCTTTGATGTCGTTGATCTATAGCCTCTGGTGTCTGAGAATCAACAACGAGTTTTTACAACAGTGTTGTCAAATATCTATTCCGAAGCTGTGGGGGGAGCTCTAGAGAGAAAGTCCCGAAGCTACTGAGTGCTGCTTTAAAGACAAAGTGCTATGCAAAGGCTATTTGACAGTATTGGCTGTGACTCGACAACAAATGCTAGACTGAAAATGCGAAGACACTCTTCTCCACTCCTCAAAAACAAAACATTAGTCTTTATATATATATATAGTGTTTCTTGAGTAAAGAAAATGAAGTACTTATTCAAACAACCAGTTCATTATTTACCCTTGAATTGCAAACAAGCAGAAATATACTATACAAGGTCTTGACAAGCTTAGCGAGATCAAATCGCTTTATAATGCATTCAAATATCTTTCTAACTCACAACACAGGTTTCATAGAAAGTGTTTTGAGGGTGCTTACGGTTCTCTATCATCTAGTTTACCATGAATACCTGCAGGTGGTTGATGCAGAGAGAACAACTTAGCAAGAGCCATCTTCATGCCATCAACATGAACTTCCGTGAAGGCTTCTTACCATCTATTTCCATTCTAAAAGCTCTCTTACATTTATCTCAGCATGAACATGTGATTAACATGATGCATTATTTAAATGCTTGCAATGATTCTGTCACATGTATTTCCTCTTAATCTCTGACATTAAACGGTAGAATAAATGCTTTCATGCCTGGATTTGATCAGGTTTTAAGGACTTTTTGAGGCTGGCGCTGTGGTGCGGTGCTCTAATCAGAGGCGGTGTGGGCCAGCGGAGTGTGAATGGGGTTACGGTGATGAAGGAAATGCCCTTTAATGAGAGGAAGACAGGAAGCACTCCAATCAGCCCTTAGTGAGGAGAACATGAAAGCACAAAGAAAGAGGCGAGAGGAAAACAAAGGAAGGAGCGAGACGGAAGGAGAAAAAGAGGAGAGAGAGAATTCTCCAGCCTTCGGTCTGAGTGAAAAGGGGGGGATCGGTGGGGGTGACGGAGGGTTTGGACGCTTTCTTTTCCATCAAAAAAGATCAGAGAAGCCCTTCCTCAATTTTTTCTGATAAGTGGTGAATTACCAGAGGCGCCGCCGCTTGTGTGTGTGTGTGTGTGTGTGTGTGTGTGTGTGTGTGTGTGTGTGTGTGTGTGTGTGTGTGTGTGTGTGTGTGTGTGTGTGTGTGTGTGTGTGTGTGTACAAGTGGGAAGGGGGCCGACACAGTGTCGAATATCACGTGCAGACAATCAGGAGACGCTCCGGGTCTCTCTTTTTCACACATGCTCACATACATACACAGTCTAACAAATTAACCATGTGAATCTGTGCAGAATAAAAAAACAGCATGTTGAATAATACAAATTCAGATTTTTTTTGGCTTTTCTTTTGTAAAAAATACAGCATCTTCAAAATTCATACATTCATAAAATTGAAGTCCAACCCAGCTACTGTATACACTTATTACATGGCTTGGTTGAATTCTAATGTAGAATGCGGTCTGTTATTTCTTGATAAGAGACCGCTGCTAAGCATAACACAGGTTTGGACACATTTGAATTCTTTTGTGGTTCTTATTATCTGAAAAATAAAACAGGATCCAAGTCAGGATGAAATCAAAATTGACCCCATTTTACTATGTTGGCGCACATTTCTAGTCTTGTGATGAAAAATTCATCCGTGCAAATTAATTCACACACACAAAATAAAATTGTATTCGGAATCTAATCAAAATCTGAAAATGTACTTCCCCTCTGGAATGGCCGTCCTTCTCTGATGTCAGTTTGATGGCTTGGGTAGACAGTGAGCTTTTCTAGATCCAATCAATTCGCAGAGGGAAAAAACAAGCCACACCCTCTATTTTTCTCATTCAATATTCCGTTTCACTCGTCACAATACTGAGGTAAAGTCTGCCGCAACGTCCGGTTCACACAGACTTTAAATGCTTGAAATTAGTTCGAAGATAAATAAATTGTGCCTACATTTCTTTTAAAAAAATTATTAAAATATGTATTATTTATTATTA
Organism: Leuciscus leuciscus; assembly: GCF_965113295.1. Lineage (NCBI taxonomy): Eukaryota > Metazoa > Chordata > Actinopteri > Cypriniformes > Leuciscidae > Leuciscus > Leuciscus leuciscus. The sequence continues at coordinate 10,420,127 of NC_138742.1, forward strand.
TTATTATTATTATTATTATGACTTTTATTCTGATAATGAGAATTTGCTTAATTCAATAAAATGTCTCAACATAATCATAATTATAAATAAGAAAACCAAAAAATTATAATAACAAAGGTTGTAAAAAATAGGCTACGTGTTCTGTTAAAATTCATGTTAGACAAAATACATACAGTAATAACGCTAATTTTAGTGTAAAAAAGCCTATATTGTGTCAAAATAAACGTATGCAGTTTTACAACCATTAGTTTTCCCCCCATAAAAACGAACTCGATTTTAAATTAAAATTAAAAAAAGGATAGGTTTGACCAGACGACAAAGGAAAGGCCGCCAACAAGTGCTTTTGAACAGTAAGCATTTCCAGGATCTCAAAAAGTATAGAACGGCGCTAGCAACTCAAAAGACATGGGTTTGATTCCCAGGAAATGCAGGAACTGATATAATGTAAGCCTTAAAATGCAACACACAGTGAATCACTTTGGATAAAAGCGTCTGTCAAATACATAAATGTAAAAAAATCAAGGCGAACAATGGCTACACTGAACTTAAGAATCTAAATTCTCATACTTCCATTCGTGTTATCAACCAAGCGTTTGGAAAACGTGTCTCTTCATTTTCATTCTCTGTGTGTTTTCCTTTTCTATTTGGCCTCTTTGGGGACTCATGTGCGTGACCAAACCACACAGCTTGTCCGTTGGGCTCCTAAGAACATTCTAGCCAAATAAAACACGTCGACCATCACAAACAGCACACTCCCTGAAGTCTTACCTCTTTCTCTGTGAGCGTGTAGATGTATTGATGGTCAGGGCTGAACAGCATGTCCCTCAAAATTGGTTTCCCTTCGCTCACCACCACGTTCTCATACAGCAGTGCAGGCTGGGTAATGGAGTTCACCAAGATCTGAAAGAAACAAAGAAGATATACGTTGAATATTAAAGAGCAAATATACTTTGGATTTGTGCAATCTGGCTGCGTTCTGATTTGCTGTTCACTTTGTGCAGCATTCTGGCTTTAAGAAAGTAGAAAAAAATGGCTTTATAATGAAAATTGAATGAAAGTTGTTGGTTTGGTGTCTCTCCAAGCTGCATAATATATCCATTTAACTCTGCTGCCTTCACATCAATGCTTAAAAGGGAGTAACAGCGGCCTAGACCGATGATAAACAAATGCATCTTGGTCAATAATAAACGCAGCATCACTTTCTGTTTGGCCCACCATAGCATCAGCCAGAAATATACCCTCTTTTAAGTCACTATCCCTGGCCTTATTGATGCAGGGTCAGGGGAGCGTGACCTCAGCATCCCGTGGTGTTTCAGGGCCTAATGATGTGCTCGGCTCCGGTGCCGTGTCCCGCTGATTAATGACCGTCCCCTTCGCCGAGTGCCATGGGAGCGCATTACCTGGGCCCTCTGACACCACCCCATTGCTAATGAAGAGAGCGCCTGCAGCACCGGAGTACACTAGAGCACCGTCCGACCCACTTACAAAAACACAAAAGCTGGTAAAGCAGTTCGGTTTTCCTCAGAAAGGTCCACAGCACAGAGTGAAAGAGTTGCAGGGAGTTTTCAGCCGCCCACACCTGGGAGTCAGTGTGGCCTATCTGGGTCAAACCCTGCAGCTGGTTCAAGAGAACTAAAATTACATCTACAAATATCTGAAAATAGAGTGAACTTAATCAGCAGTTCTGTTCTTTAACTAAAACCTATAGCTGTGCAACGTGGCCTCATGTAAACTGCCACATTTATAGAACAATATTTTATATGGGCAAAAAAATGCATCACAAGTTACGTAATCAGATTACTTTTTATAGGTAACTAGTAAAGTAATGCATTACTTTTAAATTTACAACAAAATATCTGAGTTACTTTTTCAAATAAGTAATGCAGGTTACTTTGTTTTCCCATTTACCGGTACTGACTGACAGCTCTCTTTCCCACATGCTGAGAGAAATTATGAGTACGTTTTAGAGGCGTTGAAAACATGATGGTTATTGTAGTTGTAGACTAAATGTGAACATGCATTTACTAATCTCACTTGCACAACAACAGATTCAGTATTCCTCAACATGAATACAAACAGTTTGATGCAAACTCAGAATATTATGCGAACCTGCAATAATTAAATGTTTAATATCACACATATACTTTATGTATTTAATCTCACTTTATTAACCAATGTCTTTGCTGCTGACCTTCGATGACCCAATTCAATCATACTAAAAAGCAAAAATGACTTTAGATCACATCACATTTGTGTTCTTCTCCAAAGCTGAAAGAGTTGTTTAAGCTGCAAAATTAAAATAAGCTGCTTTCTATGCAGGTGTGAATTTGCATTTCCTTCAGCCTGAGGCTTGTTCATTTTACTGAAAGGGCCTGAAATTGACTGAAATCAATGTTTTTTGATTTGTTATTAAAAAACAAGCAAGCAAGCCCAGCCCAAATGAGAAAGAGTAACGCAACGCATTTAGTAACGCAATTAGTTCCTTTTTAGGGAGTAACACAATATTGTAATACATTATTTTTCAAAGTAACTTTGCCGAACAAAATATTTAATAAACCAAAACACAAATAGTGAAGAATGTTTAGTAGTGAATAACAAGTGAGTCTTCTCATGACAACTAATATAATTTAAAATGCGTAGATAAATTAGATTTAAACTATTATATCGTTGGTATGTACAAATGAAATATATATATATATATATATATATATATATATGAAGAGTTCAGATGCAAAAGCCTCTAAATGCCATCTGAAATTTTCTTATAGAATGATCATTTTTATCAAGCTCGTATATTTAAATTCAATAATTTCACTCAAATGGCAATGAAGATTACCTATTAATTGTCATTTAAGTGAAATTACTGAACTTAAATATACAAGCTTGATAAAAAGTATCATTCTAAAAGAAAATTTCAGATGGCATTTAGAGGCTTTTGCATCTGAACTCTTCATATATATAAGAAGAGAAAAAAAAGAAAAAAAAAAGAAAAAAAAAAGACATCAGATATTTCCATGACTACTTTTGGGATTAAATTTTCAATTTTTAATTTCCAGCTTTAGCTTCAGGCCTAGACATTTTTACACAAATTTTAATTCAAGGTTTTCCATGATTGTGGGAACCCTTTATATTGTTGCTCAGTGAGTGATGGAGGGTCAAATAACAGCAAAGCAGTCTGGGATTTGGAGTCTGTTGTCCATGTTCCCCCCTCCATCACTTCATTGAGCATTACTCCCGTGGGACGACGTTCATTATGAAGTAGTGGCAGATAACAGCTCAAGGACATCTCATCCTCTCTCTCAGCCAATCCTTCTGGAACTCTTGCCAAGCAATGCTGAAGTTCCTGCAGTGGGACCGAGCTGAAAGAGAGAGAGTAAGGATCTTCCCCTGTGTCCGAGCAGGAGAATGCATGACATGGAGAATGCTTTTCCTATGGAAAAGGAATACTAATCTAGAAAAACTGGCCACTGCTATGCGATTTTTGGACATGCCTAAAACTTGCAGGACAATGCAACTAACAAACTCTCCTGCAAGTTTCCCTGCCATATGAAACTGATTAAATGGGATAAACATATATAATTGTTCTTCAAGGGTGAGCAAGAATTGCCATCTGCATTTCCCCGCCCTTTTTTAGAGTCGTGCAGATAGACGTAATTGTGCAATGACTCTTCAAATTGCAGATTCTTGGCAGATGGCCCATCTTCTCCTCAACAGGAAGAAGCAGGAAGAGCTAGAGAACTCTCTGTCTCACACTGCCTTAATAAAGGTGTCAGGAGAGATGAAGTTGGAAGGTGAAAAAACAAAAACAAACCCAGTTCTCCCTACTGAATGCTGCTGAATCCCAAAGCACCTTATAGTCTGGAGTATTACTGCTACTGTCTCTGCTTTAGAAATCATTTTCAGTCACTTCCTGGGTAAGAGAACAATGACTTAACCTTTTGACATATAAAGTGTCATTTCTGAAGGTTAATGACTTATGTGCCAGCGCAAAGACGTATTTACATTAACAGCCCAAATGATCACAAGAGCACTATGATAGAAGTTTACAGTACAAATACTATTATTATATATAAAAAAAATCTAATTAAATTATATATATTTTAAATATATAATTTAATAATTATAACTTAATTATATTATTTATTTTATTGATGTATTGTTTATAAAAAAATACTAAAATGTATGAATTTTAAATAAAACTATAGTTATATTTAAAATATAGAATTAAAATGTTGTATTTCAATATTACATATCAACCAATCAGATTTATCTACGTAGAAAAGCAATGCCAAAGTACAACTGAATAAATAAAATCATAATAACTTAACAAGTATCTTGCAATTCTATGTTTCAACCAAAGACGTCAATAGAGAACACATCATTTTGTAATGTACCTTTTAAATGACGCTTCACCTTAAAACTAAAAACCGCCGAATGTCCTTGGGGACTCTATGTGCCGCACTCAAATCATTCATACCAAAACAAATATTGAATTCACACCATCTTATTAGATGAATATGTTCCATGATTGCTACTTGCATTATCTTCTCATGTTTATGGTCCCATTACGGTAAGTCATGGCAGAATCATTTCAGGACAGAAGCAAGCCCTTCTAGCCTCTTGCTGCAGACTGCACATAATGAGCGCATTGGGTAATAACCTAAAATAGGAACCTATAAATTAAGAAACAGAGCCCTGCAGTCTTCCTTAATGCTGGTCTATGGATGAACAATAATTAAGGTGGACGAGGGTTCAATGAAGGGTCACTCTTGACGGCTTCAGAGCAAATTGAAACAGGTCTGGCCTTTTCAATTTTGTCAACGTCTCCTGTAAAGCACGTATTAATTTGTATGTGACCTTATGACATCAGCGAGGTCAACAGTCAATACAATGATAAACTGTCGTAGACATAAAAGAGCTTGTAGCTATGTCTTATGTAATCCTTCATATGGGGAAAAAAGAAAAGAAAAAAGAAGGCTGTTCCTGACAGGCAGCTCTAAATTTCAGTATATACTGAAATGCATTCAGAGCTTTGTTGGAGAGAATGATTGACAGGAGTTTTGTCACAAAACCCAGGCATTTCTCTGCCGGAGACTGTGGCGACCCATCAACTCTCCGTTGTTGAAAATCATTTTACTCCAGCCTGGATGGGGAACGGAGACATTTGGCTAATTAAATCAAACAGGAGGGCACTTTCCAGATGAGCCTGAATCCAATTTCATTAGTGGCCTCTCAGCCACGGATAATGTGCGGACCATGAGGTCGCTCTCGGACGTTTCGTGTCTTGACATCAACGCACTGGAGTATGATCAATAAAGGATGCTGACTTGAAATGTAGGATTGAAAGCATGCTGGGTTTTCCACAGGCTCTTTTTTCCCTGCTGCTGCAGATTGACTTCAATGTTTCTTTCTTTTCCACATCATTCTAAATTGGTTGTTCAGATGAAATTAAGAGGTAATATTGCAAAATGGAAAATATATACCAGTGCTGTGCAACTGGTATATATTGAATTGAAATATACTCAACTGAATTGAAAATGTATTTTAAATTCCAATTCAATTCTGAAATTTTAATTTAGGTAGAACATGGGATACATAATTGCAGTTGGAATTTGAATGTAAGTAAGTAGAATTAAATATAATTTTTAAAAGTGTAAAAAAAAAATACAGTTAAATGTCAGTGTCAATAGCCTCGTGGGAAGCACGCCGACACATAGCACAGTTGCGCTTCGGGTGTCCCAAGTTCGAGTCCATGCTCGTGGACCTTTTGTGGTATTTTTTACTGTTTTACTATATATATATATATATATATATATATATATATATATATATATATATATATCACACAAAAGGCCTATTAAAAATATATAAATATAAATAAAACATTTTAAAAAGCCTTAAAGCTTTATAGAGCTGCCAACTCATGAAAAGAGAGCCAATTATGCAATATTGAATGTTGCAATATACAGTACAATGTTGCTGAACCCTCCGAAGGCCTTGAGAAACAGGAAGAGTCGCTTAGTGCGAGCGTCTCCAGCCTCTTTGACCCTTTTCTGGAGGGCATCCAAGACTTCCCATGGCACCTGCTGACTTCACAGTCTGCACCTTACCGGCAGGAACAGAACCTGGTACACACAAACTCATTGAGCTTGATCAGCGTGACAGATTACTCTGTGAAATTAATCATCTTTCTCTGCCATGCTGCTGCTCTCTCTATAGGACGCCGGCCAAAAAGCAGCCGTGGACAGACAGTCCCAGTGGGCACAATGATGGCACGCCACTGCGCGGCTCCTGGGGACCCAATGCCCACTCCCCGGTGAGTTTCATCATTAATAAGACAAGGAAACAGGAGCAGGTTTGTCTTTGAATGCTTGACTGGCTTGAATAAACCAGGGGTATAATCCAGCTGGAGACGCCGAAGATCAATGTCGCATCTGTTCAGTCTTTGTGTTGTCGTGTGCGGCATCATGGTGACTAAATGATAAGGGGGAAAGACGGCGCGAGCGAGAGAAGAGGGGGAAATAATAAAGGAAGAAGGGGAGTCGATGCTTGGTCCCCGGAGAGCGACAGGCATGTCTCAGCCTCCACCTTTTTAATCTTTCAGGCACTCCATGGGTACAGCATCTCCTCCGCCACTCACCCCCACCGCTGCTACAAGCTCCACTCGCATGCTCTTGACATAACTAGGTCTCCCTGTGAATAATAAACCAGCCACCAGATTCCTGCCTTTGATATGCAGCCCTTAAAGTAAAGATCTGCATCTGATTGAGCGCAATCACTGGCTAATTAATGAGACGGAAGGTGGCCCGCTGGCCCAAACACGCTGCCACCACTGTCCGTCCCGGTCCGTTCCCCTGAGAAGAAGCCAGCCGAGCCTGGAGGAAGAGACTCGGGGAGCACCCCTGGGACAGGCACACGCGGCTTACGCAACGAAGGCGGCGAACAGGCTCAGAGCTGTAGATAACAAGAGGTAAAAATAGGATCTTTCAGCTATAGGGTAGATTTGAAATGGAGAGAGATGTATGTACCAACACTAATGCTAACTTTGTAGGGTGAATTTAGCTTATTATATATATATAGCTGGTACAATATCCAATCGGTCGATATTGGATGTATACTGTATTGAACTCTTCGACTCAATATATGTTATCGTATCTGATATTGTGCATCCCTAGGCCAAATAAACATGCCTTTTAGATTACTGTTACCATCATGTGACACTCACTTCAAGTAATCTTTAATACACTAATTTAATAACACTGTTAAATCTATTCATTATCGAATCTGAAATATCCAAAAATGAATATCCATTTTTTTATCTGAATTTTAATGTTGTGAGGCTTAAATTCATTTTTAGCATTTTTACATTTATTTAGACAAAATAGTATGACATTAATATATATAAAATTATGCAAGGGGCATATTTAAGGGGAAAGAAAATGTAGTTTTAAAAGATTATTTTTTTTTTTTTTTACATTTAGAATAAAGCATTATAAATTAGAACATTATATTTATACACTGTCAAATGTAATCTTTATCAAATATCCTTCTTTTTTTAAACTGGATATTGTTGTGAGGACTAAATTAGAATTTAACTGAGTTTAGTTCTAAGCGTTTAATTTTTTTATTTATTTAGATAAAATAGTGTCAAGTTTCAAGAGGAAATAAACTATATATACATTTTGGACAATATAAATACATTTAAAACATGTATCTAATAATGTATATAATTTGGCAAATAGGATGCGTCAGAGCATGCATGCTAATCGTTAGCCCAAGTCTATATCTTCAGTCCAATGACTTTTTTGTTTAGTATCCTCATACATTGTGTACTAAACTAAACCATTTTTACCCACCAGATACTTCTACAGAGCAGGACTTAGACATGCTAATTAAACACAGCTCAACTGTCCCGCTATGCTAATCCTCTTCCTGGAGATGCAAAAACAACTTGTGTAGCAGGTCAAAACCCAAAAGCTCTTCACCGAAAAGAAGAATCTTCACCGAGGGAGAACTTTGTTGTGCCGTACAGACAAAATATACTCATCGGCCCAGCTGGGTTTTACGGGGAAAACAAGTGCACCTCGTGGGCATTGGGAACTAGGCAGTCTGAGGAACCCGGGCAAAGGGAGAAGGGGCTAATCATAGAGGTCTCTAGATGGTTTTCTAACCCCAGCCGTAAACGTTTCATTATGACAGTCTCTGTGCAACAGATAGCAGCTCAAGCTCATTCGACCTCGTTCCACTTCCCTTGCAATATCTGATTTGGCCCCGGGTTCGAAGGCTCCTCGGAGCATTGAGAGGAATTTAATTTCTATTTTCCTACTTGTCGTCTTTCCGCCATCCGCTTACTCCCGCTCTCTATCTTCCTCTCTCAGACCTCCCCCTTCAGGTCCTCTTGACACAACAGACGCACACCGGCAGTCAAGCAAGACAGACTGTGCGGTTAAAACTAGGTGGAAAAAATGGGAGTTTGCCCTGCAGTGAGTATGAAAGCAACTCCTAAGTCATCTCCATTTGTCACAAACTGCACGCTGGAACTGCCAGGCCACTTCTCATACACTCAAACCTCTGACAAGAGCGAGCTGCGGACAAAAATACAGAATAAATGGGATGCTATGGAGCTCAGCATAACACTGCAATACCAATAGTCATTAGGGAAGCCTCCGGCGATGATTTCTTTAACTACAGATTGTGCCTGCCTATACATCATCTCCCAATGCTAAATGGAGATCCAAACAGCTCGTTTGTGACTGCAAATGCCAAAACTTCATCAACTCATGACTGCATTACCACAAAATGATGGGGTTCTCTCGTGGAATTTTCCTCAATATTTAAGTATCTTCTAAAAAATCTAAATTTGAACCTATGTTGCCCATATGAGCTCCAAGATTCTCAGCCACATCTTTACTGTACATATCTTTTATATGTGACACTGAATTATTGAGTTGGAAGTCACAATGAGCTTGAAATTCTTTGTTAGAGAAATCTCTGCTTTAAATTATTCAACCAATAACTGTTCGACATGTCACCTGATGTTATGTTTTTTCTCAGGTGAATTTCGTTATTCAAGTAAAATTGTAAATTTACTATAAATGCAATATATTTTACTTCATAATAAATTGATGTCCTAATTATCATGGATGGATGGATGGATGGATGGATGGATGGATGGATGGATGTCTCATCCCCTTGACATTTTCTAATATTTGGGCAATTCCACGCAAAACTGTCACATCCATAACGCCAATACAATGCCATGGTATTTAGTTGGCGTTATGGATGTGACAGTTTTGCGTGGAATTGCCCATTTGTCATTTGAAGGTGTAAAGGAAATCGTTTAAAATGTGAAAAATATGTTTTCTAAAGCCATGCTGTTTACAGCATATATTTTGCACATAATCTACATATGTTGTGGCCAGATGTTTTGCTCTATTGGAAAAAAAAATATATATATATTAGGGTCAAAACGACTCATAATAATTCAGGTCGCATGTATTTATTTGCCACAAACAGATTCTTGACTATAGATTAAACACCCCCGCTATTGCAAGTTCAACAAAAATGCTTTAAAGACAAAATATGGTTCAGCATCGCAAACAGAGCATAACAAGCTACATTTTAGGGTAGTAACGGTGCAAACAGATGGTTCTAAAAATATTTGCCCAAACCTTGTGTCAAATTTGAGGGTCACACTCTACGCTACGTTGTTTGACAAGGGTATGTAATCCTCAATGGCGGCTCTCAGCGAGTGTCACCGAAATGACATCTGCAACAATGGAGTGAGGCAATAATACTGACAAAGCCAAACAAAAACTCTCTCATAAGGATGTGAACGTACTTGACGCATCAAAGCGAAGAGAGAGAGTGTGGCATTTTCCCAATCTCACCTCTGCAAGACAATCTGACATACCTGAGCACACAGAAAACACTGCGTTTGAGCTCTGAGGAAAAGGATCACTTGAGGACGGGCTCCACCGGGACAGACTACCTGCCGGTGCTTGAAAACCAAAGAGAGAGAGATGCAAGATACAATCTGCAGAGGGTGAGCAGGTCAAAATAATCCCAGTGAAGCCTTCTCCATGGAAGAGCTCACTCTGCTGTGAAGCAAAGCAGTGCCTTCAGCCAGTGCTGAAACTGATAGCACAATAAAGCGCTGATGGAAATGGTGAACAATATTATCATACAGAGTGCATGGACACATTGGCTACTTTTTTGGGTGTGGAAAAGAATTATGAACCTGGAGAAAGGTGTGTTTCATTGGCTATTTACTTCTGGGCCGAAATCATATAAAGCTGTTTATGACAAATCTTATCAAATCCAACACAAAACAGGATCGATTTGAGTCTTTAAGGTTTATGAAAGAGTAAAAGCACTTTATTTGAAAGCGAACCGGCTGTAAAAAGCACCACGACTTCCATTTGGAAATAAGGTCTTGAATTTTTCCTTCGAGTGAAAAAAGGTGTCACAGACGATGGATATGTCTGAAGATTAATTATGCTTATACATTAATATACATCTCTGCATTACTAATACCTGCAAGTCATTCTTAGACACGAGTGTTCATCTACAGATCCGAAGTGGGTTATTCAATCATCTGTTAGGATCATAAATTTCAGACGGATTTAAATTAAATTTGAGAATGTTTATGTGAGTGCGTGCGGAGGTGGCTAAGTGTGTGTTGCCAATTAAGTTGCACGTCTACAGTAAATGTCAATGCACATCGAGACACTTAAACTTCCATACAGACCCTTGGAGGAAAGGAGCACATTTCAAAGATGCTTATCCGTTTACAGCATTCCACTAGGCAGCACATATTTCTCACAGAAACATCATCAACATCGACATTCTGCGGCGCTGACCAACGGCAAATGGAATCCTGCGGACCCGAGAGAACATTCTATGCAGTGTGAAACGCCAGAGGGGCGTAAACAAGCGTGTAGCACTACAAAGAGCCGTCTCTAAAGAAATGGCTAAACGATGTTAATGTTAGATGCTGTGGATGTGCCTCCATTTACAAGAGGGAACCGCAGGACAAATTGAACATGAATGGACATGTTTCCATTCCAATTACGGCTATAGATTAGTTGTGCAGGTAACATGTGGTCATTCTTTCCTGTTAGCTGTTCATTACGTGTCTCTGTTTGGGAGCCTAAATCAGAAAGGGAGAGAGAGAGCTTGTCGTTCATAGACAAAAAAAAACTCTGCTAACTAACAATTCGCCCACCCAAAACTCTATCAATGGCCATGTCTGTGCTCGGGTGTAGATATATGGGACTGTCACTGTAGTATTCTTACATTTTGCTCTGAACCAATCACATGTCAGAGACAACGTATGCTTGTTCCTATTGACTATAGCACTTGTCAGTATATTTTATGCAAATTAGCCCTAGACGGTTTGATTGTGTACTGCTGAAGAGTTAGCACTCATGTTGCGCATCTGAAAAGGTTTAATAAATCCTCATGCTAAAGTGAATTCTGTTCTTTTGTTATGCTAATAGCATGCTGGCATTCTAGGCTTTGTTATACTAACATTATTGAGAGGAAGGCTAACTTTCTAGACGTAGTTATGCTAGCATTAGTCAGAGAAAGACTAGCTTAGATGTTTGTATTCTAACATTATCAAGAGAGATGCTACTTTCTAAGCATTATGCTAACACTACTGAGAGGACGCTTTCTAGGAATTGTGGTGCTAAAGATATTGAGAGAAAAGATGGTGGGAGAAGCTGTTAGTTACACCTTCAGTCAGAGTAGATGACATTTAATTTGATGCTAATGAAAACAAGGCTTTGAGGCATAGAAGAACAGTTTTGGTTTCATACTGGTGTACTATTTACTCTGACTATTTAACTGTAGTCTAACAGCACATTTACACTGATAAGAGAAGACGGAAAGTGAAGTGGGATGTGATCGGAAAAGGTCAGCGAGCCGGGACTCGAAATCGGGTCGCCTGAAGCACAACCAAGCTACATGTCGGAGCGCTGCCCACGAAGCTATTGTGTCCAATCAAATGAAATTTCAATTTATGGTGTAGACCTAAATAATCTTATAAATAGGAAAACAAATTACACGTTAACGCTTGAATCAGACTATTTACTCAATTTGATTCAAAAATGTATGGCTGTGATGTTTACACATTATTTACATTCTACTAAAATATTTGCTAAAAAGCTCTTCTGACGTGTGTTGGCTTTTTTTATTTTATAAAATGTATACATAAAATGATACTCACGGTGTCATTGGTGACATTGTGCAAACTTTCTCTGGTTCTGAATGCATAAACTAAACTGTGCAAGCGCCGTTTTGTTCAGAATACATGTAATACACATGTAAATGAATATGAGAATCAGACTGCAAATCTGATTGGATTCATTCAGATTGACAAACATAAGTGCATGTAAACGCATTTATTTATTTTTGTTTTGTTTTAATTCTCAGATTTGTATGAGCACAATGAGGTGGCAATATCTCAAAGGTTTACAACTTTACAGTTCCAAGCATTGAAACATGACATGGTCAATATCACTCATAAGGATTCAGGACTGCATTAAGAAAAATGCACTGCAAACTGAAATGAATCACAAACTCTCTGCTCGTGAGTAGTATGCACTGTCAGCATCCTCAAAGCACATGCACACAGACACACATGAACAGATAGCCCTGATACAAAGCAGAAACTCATGATCACAGGCATATATCACTGGCACTGACAAAAAAGAAACACACACGCACGGAAGATAAAACACGCGACACACTGTCTCCTATGGGCATCAGCAAACTGTAGCTCGGCATATTGTTACCCGACCTAGATTCAAGTTTGCTCATAGATTCACACACACACACACATAGATGAGAGTATGCTAATGAGAGTGAAACTCCAGGTTCCCTTTCTTTAGGAAAGTGTTGGGTGACACGAGAATATCACCCACTGTAGAAAATTCCTGCCAGCATAAATCATGAATTTTGTATGCATGTCTTTTGTTTTGTATGTGTGTGTACTTTAAGAGAACAGTTGTGTAGAGAGAGCCAGAACAGTGGGATGTTTTTAGCGGGTGATCTAGGAAGGTCTAAGAAGAGAACGCTATGTGTCTCATCACCATCTGCAGCAAATGAGGAAAAAAAGCCTGTAAGATGAAATGAGACAAGTGAGAGGCAAATAAGACCAAAAAAATCATCAGTGTAAAACAATTGTTCTCAAGCATGAATAAATCTTACAGAAATATCTGCTTCGGAACAAGCAGAAGCGTGAGGGAATGTGCTCCATAGATTTTTGAGCCTAGTGGATTTAATTCAACAACAAATAAAAAAGGTTGCATGCCTATTGAAGGGTTTTCTTTGTTGTACATGTATGTTAGGCTATATATTAAATTCTGTTGATCAAAACATTTTAAGGTAGAAATATATGTACAGTATATTCAAAAGTTTGATTATATTTATCAAAAGTTACAGTAAAGACTTTTATCATGTTACAAAATATTTCTATTTCAAATCAAACAACATTGATAATAATCAGAAATGTTTCTTGAGCAGCAAATCAGCATATTAGAATGATGGATCAAGTGACACTGAAGACTGGAGTAAACGAACATTCAGCTTTGCCATCAGAGGAATAAATTACATTTCAATATATGTTAAAATAGGAAAAATTTTAATTAGTATTAATTTTATTAAATTACCAGTTTTACTGTATTTGTGATCAAATATATGCAGCATTGGTAAACACAAAAGACTTAAACTTTTGAATGATAGTGTTTTGATGAATTGATTATATAATAAAAAAAAGAGAAGCTTGTGTGACTTCATACTAATCTATATTTTTCATGGGGTCAGAAAAATATGGGCAAAAACAGGTGTTGGTTAAGATAGTTAAGAAATGGGAAAATCAGCCAACCAGAATCTCAAGTTGGGGATTATTATTCAAAACATTTACAACATTTCTGTTTCAAATCCTAGAGAGAGTCACTTCACTATCTACATAGGCAGCTACCTTATGAGTATAAACTAAAATGGAAACTGAAAACTGATTGAACTGAAAAGCTCTATATAGGCAACAACTACAGTATGTTATCTTCACACACACACAAAAAAAGAAAGAAATCACAAAAGAGACTGACAATTGGTTTAACCCTCATAATAGGCAGTTGTGAAACATCTGATGTGTTTTTTGGGCCCTAAAATTGTTTTGACATGCCCTGACATTTGTGCTTATTTCAATTACTTAAATTGTCATGGCTATTTTCAAGTCTGATTACACTGTATTCAGCACAAACTCTGCTACAATATGTGAGCAGCATGTATGTAAAAGTTTGTAGTTTTGAGAAAATTACGTTTATGCGTTGTTAATAAAAAAAAAAAAAATGTTTTAAGTCCCTGAAATAAGGCTATAAAACACAGTGAACATTCGTTCACAATACTTTTGAGAACTGGATTTTGGCATTGTGGCTAATGACACAAACTATGAGCCCACAAGTAAGCTAGAAAAAGGAGCATTTTGCTCTATTTTTAAAGACTAGGAACATGACTGTGGTGTTAGATGCCCATCTGAGCTGTTGTATTCCCCGTAACCCTCAGTGACACTCCGCACCGCACGGGAAACAAAGGGTCACTAATGCAGCGTCACACTGAACACTTAGTGTGGAGGCGCAGCAGGTCAGGCAGGGTCAGTGATGATTACCTCAACATACTGTATTTGTGCCGTCCTCCTGACCACACTAACACACACACACACACACACACACACATTCAGCTTTAATGACAAGAGATGCTGCTCTCAGCCTTTAGCCGTAGCTGCTGTCATGAGATTTTTAATATTTTGTGGAGACAAATATTAAAGCTTAAAATAACCAAAAGGAGCAGAGAAGTATGGCAGTATGAATAATCTCAACAAACATTTACTCTGGCAACCACTGTTTCTGCCAAAATACAATTTACACAGAGATTGGGTTATTTATGCTAGCATGACAAAACTAGTAGCATGTTTAATTTTATAAGGGTTAAGGAGCCTAACTTGACACATTGGCTCATGAAAATACATTGATAAATACTCTACAAGACACCAATTCTCAATACTATTTTTGTGACCAACCATTTAAAGACAAAAAAGGACAACTGTCTAGGACTGCACCTTGGTCTAGAAGCTATAAGTTGACCTTTCAAGCAGATAATAAAACCATCTCTAGGATCGTCAAACATCTCATTACATTAAGCAGCTTCCAATCTCATGCACAGGTCCAATTTGGGGGGTGTTTAACTGGGTTTAGTTGCAGTGACGCCTCCTGCCAGTAGAGGGAGTGAAAGCAAATGGAGTCCCTGAGCATCTGCGTCTCTCCCGCTCTGTGGTCACAGGCCAGCAAATTAAAACAATCCATCAACGTTATGGCTTTTAATCCACACATTCCCCGTAAACACCTATTTCTTTACCCTCTCCTGTTCTCCTATATCCTCTCTCTCTTTCTTCCTTTACTCCAGGCCTTCATTCTGTATTACAATAGACACTAAATCATTAACCTACTGCAGCATGTAAAGGGGCTCCTGCATGACTGAAGACACCACAAATGAGCAATCTCAGCAGGCAGGGAGAGAAGTGCTTCTAAGGGTACCTACAGTTCAAATAAAGGTAAAAAAGGTAGAACACAAAGGGGAGAAAACACTACATAACGATATACTAAATCCTTTATGCTGACACTGAGGCTAGAACAAGGTCATAGGTCAAAGTTCAAAGGATCATAACCCCTGAGGTTTAAAGATACGCTACTGAACTAAGGCTCTGTGTCCACCAAAGTGTTTTTTCACACGGATGGCGCATTTTTCCAACTGTTTTCAATGGGAGCGGCGTGTTTTTAAAACGCCAGGAGCGTAACGAGGTGCTGAGCGTCTTTTCCACGAGACGAGAGTTGAAGAATGTTCAACTTTAGGTAAAACGCAGCGCTAATCACTATCACTTTTTACCCAGCCGTCCAATCACAGTGGAGGAGGGGCGGGACAAATACCACACCGACCAACCGTCACATTCTGCTTGTACAATGTCAACAGATGACAACAACAAGCATAATAACGGAACCAAATAATTTAAAGGGGTCATATAATGGTACATGCACTTTTACAAGTTGATTGTACTGAAATGTGTGTTGGCAGTGCCTGTCCACAACCATCATAAAATGATAAAAATCCATCCAGTGTTTTTTTTTTTTTATCTCCTTATATGTTTCCCCCCCTCTCAAATCAAGCCGTTCGACCTAGTGATGTCACACGGTCGGACGCCCCTCCCACGATTGTTGATTGACAGGAGCGTTTCAACACAGACCCGCCCTCGCTCGTGAGCGAGCTGCCTGTCTGTCATCATACTCCACGCGTCATTGTTGATACTGGCACTGTCTATGAGCAGAATGGCGTCTAAGCGATTGTGGTGTTCTGTTCTTGGGTGTAATAAGGAACACAGCAGTCATTTTGACGAACCGCTAAAGACGCAGTGGCTGAGTTTGTTTTCGAAGGGAATATTCCCCACGATCAACGTCAATGCTTTCATGTTTGCGCGAATCATTTCACACACCAGACTGCTCCGAGGGTCAGTAAAGCTGTTTTTTCTAAAGAAGCTGCTGAAAAAAGGATCGGTACCAACTATTCGTGTTCGTGCTGCACCTCCAGAAAAAGAAGTTAGTGTAACATTTTATTAACCTTTATATTAATATTTATATTAATCTTTGCAAATCGCTTGCACGCTTCACGATGAATGTGGCTGTTTACACTCAGGGTACATTACGGCATGTTTTCTATGTACGACGTTCTCGATATAATTCATAATCCCACGTTTATAATGAACAACGCGTTATGGTTATTGTGTTAGAAACGGTGTACGCACAGAACAGAGGGTCGGGGTGAGCAAAGCTCATTATCATTTAAAGACACATGCACTTAAACGGCGTGCTGAAAACAGAGCTGTTTTTGACCAGGTAAAATGAGTGTTTTCTTACAATACTAATGAGAATTTTTAATTAAAGTATATTACAAACTTTTAATTTAGACCCTAAAGAATCATATTACCTTGTACAAAAATGGCATTATATGACCCCTTTAAAACAAGAGCCAGAGCAAATACTTCACATTGTATCAACATTTTTATATAGAAACAACACAGAAACAAATGATCTGTGAAATGAGATACTAATAATACTTCCGTGGATATTCCGTATCATAGCAAGCTAGGCGCTCAACAACAAAAAAAACGCTGCGCTGCCAAAACGCTCTCAAGCGCCCACAGCTAGGCGTTTTCAGCTGGCTAAAAACGCTTTGTTGGACACGCGGCCTAAGACTTGGGAAACCAACCAAATGATGACTTGCTTATAGTTGTCTTGGCATATCAATTTACGAAAACATTCCACACTGCAGAATTTCCACCACAATCAACAGATAAAATGTGGGGGGGAAAAAACTCACATTCCACCATTAAAGGATGAATTGCTTAACATTTCAACATATCTGGCCTCTAAAACGCATAAAACTGCTAAATTAATACCCCAGCAGCGCTATAAACTGACACTTTGAAGGGCAAAAGTCGTATCTCTAACCCAAGAGCGCTGCCGTTAACGCTATCGCCCCCGCCGCAAACGATTCTAACCCCTGCCTTATTCCTCCCCCTCCTCTTCAATAACCTTTGTCATGGTCGCACAGTGCAGGGCAGCAATAAGCCTGGCTCCGCACGGCCAGCGCGTCGACATGCGATAAGAGAGGCCTGCCGCATGCATGCACACCGCTGTATTCAGATGTGTAATTACAAAGGAAACGATAAGCCCGCTCCAGAGGGACCGCACCGCTAATTACAGAGCCACCAGAGCTTCAAATTGCCATTTAAAGCAGCCATACACAATTACACAATGCCACATTCCTGGTGTCGTCTGCACTTTGTCGATGGCAAAGCGGGGCGAGAAAAAGGGCCCGGGCCGGCCGAACTCTGAGTTATGGCTGTTTACGATAGGCCTGACAGGCATAGCGGAGCAGGGGGGAAGGGTTTGGTGCAAGACGCCTCTGAGACTGGAACTGGAAGGATATAACGCTCCCAAACTCAAACCTATCTCCAAATGGATGTTTATACATGACAAACAAAACGTTCCCACACAGATGTTGCGACATACGCATGTAACTCCGCCCATGTCCCGCCTTCGCCATCCGAGAGGGGCCAGAATCAATGGGAGAACATGAGCCACACAAATAGAGAGTGGGAAAAAAAGAGAGTGAAGCAGGAAAGTTAGTCATTTTGTGGTTGCGAGAAGAATGTCCTAACAGACATGAGCCTGCCAGAAAAAACCAAGCATTTTCCCCCAACCCCCTTTTCTCGCCTTCAAACACACACACAAGCATATACACACTAGCCACAAGTACTTCTTGAAACATCCAGCACGAAGATAAAAGGGTTTTGGCGCAACTTTTCACCAACCATCTCATCCTCTCATGTATCAAGATGGCAAAAACACCCACCCAGACCTTCAAAGGCCTAAAACGTATTGTCCAAGTCTAAAGAAAGCAGCCTGGTAACCTGATAGACCACTAATGATGTGTCTCATTCATTCACAGGTCGTTTACAGATGGATTAAATCAAATGCATTATGGGCTTTCTGGTCTTTGGGGGCATGTCTACAGGGAATGATGAGATCATAATGGTCCCATACAATGAAGTATAAGAGAAAGAGGGAACGCTTGTGTGTGTGAAACCACAGCGGCTTCTGCTGACTCTCTTCTCATCCTCCAATTCATTTAGCGTATGCTACACAGTAACAAACGAG
This sequence comes from Leuciscus leuciscus, assembly GCF_965113295.1. Taxonomy (NCBI): domain Eukaryota; kingdom Metazoa; phylum Chordata; class Actinopteri; order Cypriniformes; family Leuciscidae; genus Leuciscus; species Leuciscus leuciscus. The sequence continues at coordinate 10,438,903 of NC_138742.1, forward strand.
CCTGAATCAATCTATCCATCAATTACAGGAAGCTCGGGAATTAATCTAATCTGAGACCGAACCTGATCCTGGTCTCCGGTAGCGAGAGGAAACCGCAGAACTCAACCTCCCTGCCAAGAGTCTCGCGTCCTCTTCATCTCTCTTGCTATCCGACAAGAGGGTTCACCCACAATGAATGTCTTCAGAAGGTCCACCGCACCAATAAAACAGAGGGATTGATGGTCATTCGTAAAAGCAGAGTTGTTAAAAATATGACTGCACCGCAGAGGAGACCCGTGTGATATAAAGGGATAGTTCGCAAAAAAATTAAATCCTCACACTCATGCTGGTCAAAACCTGTTTGCTCCAGCTTTGAGAAGCAAATGTTTAGCAGGATGTTCAAGCTGCTCTTTTTTTATAATGAAAGTTAATGGAGCATAAGCTGTCGATGTCCAAAAACTAACATTTCTAAATAATAACAAACTAAACTAAAATGCATTCTCATGACTTTTCTCTTCTTTATGTAAAATATAAAACAAAAACTAAAAAACAACTAACAAAGATAGAGTGAAAAGAGCATACAAACTGAAAAAGAACAATAGTAAAAGTAAAAAAAAAAAATTCAAAGCGATAACAACCGTGTCTCAGTCATCCTGCAAAAAATAATTATTACACAAATTAAATCTGAGAGTTATGGAGAGGGGAGACTTTTCATTTTGTGTCTGTTCCTCACACAAAGCTATCGCATGGTTTGAGAAAACGTATAACGCATAAGTCATACAGTACTCGCTTTGTCATTTTTGGAGCTTGACAACCACTGGAGCTTGAAGCTTGAAGTCACAAACTTCCATTGTAGGGAAATAAATATGATCCTCATGATATGAGTTTGGTACAACATGAGAGTGATTCAATAAATGACAAAATTTTCATTTTTGAGTGAACTATCCCTTAAAAACAAAATGAAGAGAACAAAATATAGACAAAGATTTTAATACAAAATGGTTTTGTGAGCACAAACAAATGTGTGAGAGCCTTTGCTTTGTTTTCTTTGTTCTCCTTGAACGGCTGCCATGTTTGGCATGTCGTCTCAGGATCTCAGTGTATGTGTGTTCCGCTACAATAACTTGCCAGTCGCACATGGCAGTGTATTTACGTGGGGGTGTGTGTGTGTGTGTGTGTGTGTGTGTGTGTGTGTGTGTGTGTGTGTGTGTGTGTGTGTGTGTGTGTGTATGCGTGCATGTGTCAATCCGGCTTCTCTCCCGTGCTGCCACACGCAGGTTGTAAATGAATATGAATGGCCATGAGAAGTCCTGAAAGGAGGCCGCCCGAGGCTACGAGCACTGGGCTTCTATTAATCTTCGAGAAACTGACACATGGGAATAACCAACTGCTCTCAAACAAGCCAGCCAGGCCAAAAACGCACCCCAACTCACAGCTAAACCACAGCTGCATGACGTTGAGGGCTAACTTTCTTAGATTATACAGTATGTTATATCATCTTAGAATGGACATTGTGCAATGCACTTAAAGTGCCTCTATTACGCTTTTTCGAAAATTACCTTTCATGCAGTGTGTAATATAGCTGTTTGTGAATGTAAAACGCAAAGTTTTACAGATCAAAGTGCACGACAAATAAAGTTATTGAAACAAGTCGTCAGCAAATCCAATCTCACTTCCATGTAACAATGTAATACATTTGCATAATGGCAGCTGATAGTCTTCATTGGGTGCCTGCGAATGATGTCTACTTTGACTTGCCCTCAAACACTGTAGTTGTTGCTGAGTTTGGTTCGTGTTGTCGACATGTTGCGAATCCACTTTGCACTTGATACCAAATCCACTGCGCAGGATTTGATATGGAAAAACCAAATGGCATCATTCATATCAATGTGCATTGGTAGACCAATTATGACAAACTGGGCCATCTGACCAATCAGAGCAGAGAATGCGCGCAGAAATGAGGGGTTTAGAAAGACGGACTCTTTGAAAAATTAGGTGATGTGCAATTTGCAATTTTTTATTTCTAAAATATAAATAATATAAAAAAAATCTTTAAAAAAACAAAACAATCTGACTCATTTTAATAATGAAATGAAATAAATAATAAAAAAAATGTTTTTTTACAGATTTGTTTTTTTTGTTTTTTTGTAGGAAATTCTTACCTGTAGCGTTAAAATATCTCAGAGCAAATGCAACGGGCACAGGGATCGAGTTCACGAGACGACAAGCCGTGCCTTTGCTTCAGTCAATTGAGATACAGCACAGCCCATTAGCCACGCAGTACGGAAGGCTTTTTGTTTGTGGTCATGGTAGACAGACATTGTTCCTCATGTTTGGCATTCCACGTTTCCCTCTTCATCAGCTCCCTCGTTCTCAGGGGGACAAATGAAAGGAGGGGAACGAAAAGAGAGGCACTTGATCTTCCCAGTCACAGCCCAGACTATCTCTCTTAACGCAATGATTTTGATGTAAGTCACATATCCTCATCAAAAGATCAATGACTGATGTCAAGAGAGGTATTTTATGACATTTCGATTTGAGGTGATGTTTATCCTCTGTCCAATGTGACAGATCCAATGATTTAACATTTAGGATACATGACAAACGATGGAGAATTTTAACTATTAAGCAGCATTATAACAAAAGGGTTATGACTTCCAGGTCTGTTTACTAATATTACTATAGCTCTTAAAGGGATAGTTACCCTAAAATGAAAATCCTGTCATTATTTACTCACCCTCATGTCGTTCAAAACACACATGACTTACTTTCTTCTGCGGAACTGGGTTGGGATCCAAACAAATTGGAATCCACTGACTTCCATTGTGTGAAAAAAACACACAAAAAAACAGACATTTCTCAAAATATCTTCTTTCGTGTTCCACAGAAGAAGAATAAAAGTCACACAGAGTTGGAACGACATGAGAGACCCAACTCTTTTGACTTGAACCACATAGCTAAAGTAACTAACAAAACCGGTAACACTTTACAATAAGGTTCTTTAGTTAACATAATGAATGAACTAACCTGTAACTAACAATGAGCAATACATTTGTTATCGTATTTATTAATCTTTATTAATGTTAGTTAATAAAAAATACACAGTTCACAGTGCATTAACTTTGTAATACAACCTTTGATTTTAATAACGTATTAATACATGTTGAAATTAATATTAACTAAGATCAATAAATGCTGAAGTATAGTTCATTCTTAGTTCATGTTAACTAAGGTAGTTAACTAATGTCAACTAATGAACCTTATTGTAAAGTGTTACCACAAAACCTAACAATAACTAATCCAGGTTAAACTGATTTTGGTAGAGAGTTTTTAGTTGGTGGCCCAAGCTTTGGACCAGCAAACACCTACTGTATCAGCCAGTCGCACAAGCTTAAAGACGCAGTACACCCAAAAATAAAGATCATTTACTCACCCTCATGTCAGAATGTAACCAAGTAGTATTTGAGTCCACTGATCTCCATTGTATTAACAAAAAACAGACATTTCTCTTTTTTTTTTTGCTGAATTTGGACCTTCTTTAAACTAATGACAAATTTGGAGCAACTAGAAACCAGTTACCATAACTCAAAACACAGCTAAAGCTAAATCTTAAGCATTTTAGCAACATGGTAGAGGCTTTTGTAACACTAAACACTCTTTTCCTTCAAAATATATATAACAAACATAACAACTGAGTTCTACCTGCAACTTAACCTCAAAGCCACCAGAAGTGCCACCTGAATACCAAAGCAGAGAGATTCAAATGATAGCATTTTAGAACATACCTCGGATTTGCGATGCATTTCTTCGATGTTTGGTATTCAGAAAGGATCTGAGCATCATTACCTATTGAGTTGGGCACACACACAAAGACGGGCACATGCGCATACGACCCGCAGCTACAGGATAAACCTAGTGGGGTGAGGTTACGCACTACAGCCTCAGATAATTGAAGATGTCAATGCAATGCTGTGACCCAGCAGACGGGCTTCTTATGTATGAATCGATGATATTCCTCAAACGGGGAGGATCAGTATGTATGCGTGTCTGCATTTGCATATGTCAACAGAGCGAATTCTCCATCCTCAATTCTCCATCTCCAATACCCCGGTTTTGCAGGCTTAAGCAATAACCAACAGGCTTAATCGCACTAGAGGTAATAAATGTGAATGTTTACTTTCTGTCTGCTGTAGTATCCCTACAATCCCAGCACTCCTTTCTACCACGAGAACACAACAGGTCTTCATTAAAAGAATTACTGAGGCAGACAATGACACACAAACATACATTTTGCCTGGAGCAGGACACAAACAGCGCTTCCTCCACGTCGGTTGCGCCATATGATGGCTTGACGGCTGCAACCGCGCTGCTTGAAGAGTCTGTGACACCAGTGCTGATTTCACCACCATCACTATTCAGGAAACAGAACCCGTGCGCTCGGCACAGTCTGACTGAGCCTAATGATGCCGCAGGATCTGTGTGACTGACACGAGCACTTCAGTGTGCTGTCATGAGTTTATTAAAGCATGATGAGGGTCGCTGGGGACGTCATCTTTAAAGGGGCCATACTATGGGGGAAAAAAGCTCTTAAAAAAAATTACGAGTTTGTGAATACACACACAGAAAGCTCTCCCCCAGCTATAAACTAATGCTGCTTTCAAGTCCTCCTGGGAAGGTCTTATTTACGAGTTTGGAAGTTGTAATTACGATGTGATGTGCATTCGAGTGAATATGGTTGGAATAAAATGGACTCGCCGGGCAATTTCATATTTGTCCTTCTCTTTCTCACTTCTTGACAGAGACAGGAAGCTTTTTAGCACCAGCACAATAAAACAAAAAGGAAAGGATGTGCATTAGGTGTGTAATTGATGGTTTATGTTGTCTATCATTCTCGTGCCAGGAATTATGGGTAATGAAGTTTTGTTGCGCAAGCCTGTTGCCCCATAAAGCAGCTAAATTAGTAGAAGCCTATTTATCGTCATTCTTCACTGATTCCTTACAGTAATTATGACCAATTAGCTCCTGCCACATCCATTTAACTGACAAGCCTCCATCTTGAAATGTGAAGGCTCAAAGAAATGATCAGGTTTTTCAACCCAAATCTGCATTTAGACGGTTTTACTTTCATAAATATTCAATAATCTTCAAGACTACGACATCAAAAATATTAGGATATAGTCACATGACCACACAAGCTTACATGTTAATGCCTATTCAGCATTTTTCCTGGTCTGAAGTAGCTTCATTATTCATAGGTGTGGTTTGGGCGTAACGTGAAATAAACCAATCAGAGCGTCATCTCACATTCGCACTTTTTCCATAGCGGATTGCTATTGTAACGGCGGATTTGCCAGGCGCGCGCCAGGAGCGGTTCACTGCCAAGGAGAGCAAGGCTCTCGTCACGGCCGTAAAAGAGAGAAGTTACATTGAAATGGAGAAACCCACCCAAATTAACCTCGGTTAAACAGGCGTATGATAATTTGGGTAAATGTGTAAGCTAGATGTATGCTTTTATAATAAATTGTCTTTCTATCTATCTATCTATCTATCTATCTATCTATCTATCTATCTATCTATCTATCGTAATAATGTATGATTTGCAAAAATGAAAACTGCTGCTTCTGTGTAGATGAGAGAATCAAAGTGTATGCGCGTTGTGCACACGCTACATTGATTATGGCCAAGCATGCGCCCTTAAAAATAGCATATGAATAACATGCGCAACGCGCCACTGACTTTAAACCATTTTTTCCTGGTTAGTGGCGCAATTGTTTTCTAAACCATCAAAATAGCATGAAGGAACGTTTGCGCCGGAACACGCCTCCTTTTTTGCGCTGAACCGCCCAGGGAGCGCAAGTTCATTCCCTAGTTTATCGACGTGCTTCTGTGGAGGGAAAAGCGCGCTTTGCGCGGGTGCAAAATAGGAATGAGACATGCGTCGGTGTACAAAGTCAATTGCGCTGGGTGCAAGATAGGGCCCTATATGTTAATTACTAACTATCTCCATACTTTATCCACACACACACAAACATAGATATGTATATATGGAAAGCTAAGAATATATATATATATATATATATATATATATATATATATATATATATATATATATATATATATATATATATATACACATATATATAGCTTTCCAAACATAGTTTGAAAAAAGTTTTTTTTCTACTTGCAGTTGGATACAGAATACAAAAACTCTCACTTTTGATAAAACCCCACTGGAACATTATGAAACAAGGAAGAGTAGCATGGAGATAGATGGATAGAGATATGAGTAGGAGTTTTTGAGAGAAAGAGGTAGTTAAATGAGTGACTGGGGTGCTGAAAGACGGTGCACAGCCGCAGGGAGGAACATTAAATGTGTAGTTCACCCAGAGGTTGAACACCTCATAGCTGAATGAGACCAAACATAGCCCAACGAGAGTAAATACTGCTGGCAGAGACAGTGAGAGGCACATCGATGAACTAATTCTGAGAGACACTCATGAACAGACACTTTCACGTTCTGTTAATATTAAAAGACACAAGAATTACTATTATTAGCATTGGTCTGAAGGTCGCCCCTGGCAGTTTAGGTCCTCCCTGACAGTTCCAGTGACAATCCCAGACAGTTTCAAGAGCTAAAACAGGGGGAGAAAACTAGCAAAATCTCAAGCTGCTGTCCTAACTTTGATGAATGATTCCTTTGAGAGTTCACCCCCCTGACTGGACTAACTTTGAACCTACGCTCTCTCACCTGGGGCTTAAAACTAATCCAAACTTAAGCCCTCTGGATGTCTCGATGGCCTCTACAGAAGAATGCTTTGAGGAGGATTGCATTCAAAGTGCGCTCAGTTCATTCCACACTTCACTCAAGACTCTCAACAGCACGTAGACCTTCACAGTTGGACCGAGAGAGCGGGAAGAGGAGGAGGACGCAGACGAGGAGGTGGGAGTTGTTTGCTAGCACTCTCCTAGCACAAGCCACAATCACTCCAAAAACTCTCAAAGCAGCCCTCGATGGGCAGCCCGAACACAATTCTCATGCCAGTGAGTGGCTGCCAAAATGCCTGAGCCTTGAGCCCGTGCCATTTCAGTAAATAGATGGCACAGTTCATGAAGCGCTCTCACAGGTAAAGGGCGCTGGGCAAGAAATACGTGGCATGGCACAGAAGGTCACTGTCCAGATGGGGAGTTATTTTCAAACATTTAATGAAGAAGGATTTGTTGTAGAGGGAAATTAATGAGGGAATGTGTTGAAGACAGGTGAAACTCTCAGTTAATGTGTCAAGTATGACAACTAATATTGCTCATACTGGTCTTGGTTGGAAGATTCCACCAATTACTTAGAATACACTAACAAGTGAAAACAGCCAATCACATTAAACTTACGTGGACCACGATTTTGGACGAATGGGATTTTACTGTGAGCAGGGCTGCTCAACAAACTCTATTATAGACGAGATAGCTTTTATCAGTTAGCATTTTTATCATGCTATGCCTGGTTAGGACAGTGTTACACAGAATACTGTAGCAATGAACCCTAACAATTTCCTCAGTAAACATCCCTCCAATTTTATCTTTCAGTGTTTCCCTTGAGAATCTCTTCCACCATGGGTGTTGGAGTTCACAGTGCCTATTTGAGCAGCTCCAGACACAAGACATTGCAGTTCAGCTAGGGAAACATTTGGGGATCCCTACATCGCCTGTGGAGTTAAAGAAACAATGAACTCTCCCCTATATCCTAATGCTCTCCAAGGCCCTGCTTACACCTTGTATTAAGTTTCACAAGTGGACAATGTTAAATACAGGTGTACACAGGGGGTTTTTCTAAAAAGTTTTGAGCTTGCCCACTTTCGACAACTTCCAGAGGTAGTCAAAAACACATTTGACTGGATTGATTTCATAGTGTAAACGCTGATGTGGTCGAATGTGTTCGAACAACCGCTAAAGATGGCCTATTCCCTGCCTACTGACCTAATGCTTAAACACAAGAAGTCACAAGTGAGATCTCAATTGTTTCCCAGAGACACCAATGAGATGAAACTGAGAACAAATGCGTACGTATCCAGCTTCCTAGACTTTTCTCCTGAGAGAAAATCTCACATGTGGCTCTTCTAGACTAGAGCTTCAGAAGAGATGCCAAAGTCTGCAATCAAAAGTCTAATTTTAATATGAACTCAAACATTTATCATTAAATTCCCTGAGCCATGCAAGATAAATTCATGTTAAAACCATTTTATTCCTCAGTTTCTCCTTAAATAAAATTTTAAGAGAAACATCTCATACTTAATTGAAACATAAATGAGAACTTCAACTACACTCAAACATGACTTTAAAGTGTCCAGTCAACAAGTTCTGCAGGTTTACCTTCTTTGCTAGTGGTTTAACACTGCACCAGAAATCTGCAATCTGCACCAGAAAACTACATGAAGATATGAGATGAGATGAGAAGAATACATTAAGCCAAACCACGTCCTGGAGTCAACAGGCCTGTGCCGCGCTGGTATTTCCTGCTGTAGCTCAAAGACGCCAGACAACTGGGACCAGCATGATGGGGAACAGCAGGACTGGGATAAAGAGGATTGGGAATATCACAACATATTCAAACACACACAGTGCGCATGCGGATTGACCTTTAAGGCAACATCTGGGCTGTGCTGTTTATTGGCCTGACATTGTTTTTCCCACATGGATTGTAAGCTAATCTGTTTGGTAAACTCCATCGTGATCCGTCAATACTCTCAAAGATCAGAAACCGCTCCTGGTGCCTGACCCGGGATCAGTGCTCGTAATATAAGAGACTTACTGTCTGTGCTCCTTTGTATTAAGACAGACTGATCTCTGACCAGTGTTAGTTCCCTCCCTTTTATTGCTTGAACTAACGTGAACTAAACCCCAGAATATTGACAGCAAACTTTTTCTTTTGTTTTTAAGAACCGCAGACTCGGAAATGTCAAGACTTCTAATACCCTCACATTTATTGCAAACTAATCTGCAGGAGTTGATCCCATCGCATATAATCATGTGCTTGTGTTGAAACCACTTTGCATTTTCTGTTTAATCTTGCATGTGGCAAAACTCTATAAAATTTAAAAGAGCTGTGGGTTAGCATTTCGCAACATACTGAGTTGTGGAGTCCACATGGGAGATGTAGGTTCACATCTGGCTCAAGTCATTTCTCAATACTGTTTCCCCCACTTTTAACTAACATTTCTTGTCCTCATTACACTCCTGTTAATTATATATAATGGCCGTGCTGCCACTTAAACAGGTCCACACGGAGTCTACATACTTTTTCATTTTATGTACTAATTTTGGGAGAAAATATTTGTAATTCAGTAGAATGGATTTAAACAGAGTTAAACTGAACTAAGAAAAAAACAGTAGCACTTTATTTTACAGTCCTGTTCCCCATGTTCATACTGTGTACTTATTACAGTAATAACAATAACTGGGTACTAACCCTGAACATACACCCAAACATAACCTTAAGCCCTGTAGTTATCGTATATTACCCAGTATTTTCTTAGGCATGTACAATGTAAGTACATATACTCTAAAATAAAGTGCAACCAAAAAACCTATTGCTGACTGAAAATATTACCAAAAAAATAAAAAATAAACATGAAATGTGCAGAACTTTGTGAATGACAGCCAATTCTGCAGAAATGCAGAGATTTACGAGGCTGCAGGTTCTTACCCATGAGCCTTTTCTCACTATTAAACATTAAAGAACATCCACAACACACATGTGCATGCTTACACATGTATAAATCCAGAGTCAGAGTGCAGCATACAGCCAGAGTCATCATAAGAGCGCCTATCAGGACCACTCAGCTGCCACAGTTCTCCAGGACGGGACATTGCGTCCAGGCACATACGCATTTTCTTAAATGCTGGAATGATGGGGAACCAATGAAACCAGAAAAACACTGTACATGAAAGCAAACACAAGAAAGTCAGAGTTTATGCATCTTAATGGATTTTTTAGCATGCTGCTTACCAGTGTTTGGGAAAGTTACTTGTAATAGTAAAGCATTACAATATTGCATTAAGTAGTAATTAATTACATTAGTTTTGCGTAATGTTTTACATTCAATTTCTTTTAAAAACACAAATCTGACCACAATATTTCCTGACCCCTAGAACCATGTATGCCATACAAACATTATAGGTTATATTACCTACTATGCAACACTTTTTGTTGAAAGTTAAAAGTAACTTGTTTCATTAGTTTTTGTTTGTTCACGCACACACATCAGTGCACGTCTAAGTGACTATACAGAGATGAGAATTTCAATTCAGTCTTTTAAAAAAAAAATTTTTCCGCACATTAAACTGAAAAGTAATGTGAATTACCTGTTTAAAAATAACCTCTCGGTTACATTTGTAACCCTCGTTCCCTGAAGGAGGGAGGGATACGTACGTCGAACGTGACCGACTGAAAGGGAACTCAAAAATGGATGTGTAAATTTATGAAGTAATGCGTAACTTCAAAAAAAGTTATTGATTACATCATGCACGTTTAATGTAAAGCATTACCCCAACACTCCTTAATGTAGTGACCCATTTCAATTTCCGGGTTTCTAAAAAGTGGAAGTTGGGTAAACTTCTAGTAACTAAACTTCTATAGCAGTGAATTAAAGACTACATTAAATATATATATATATATATATATTTGTTGTGTTCCCATTTGCTCAAATAGCACAAAAAAAAACTCCACAATAGTGTCTTCACAACTTTCAAAAAGAGTTTAAAAAAAATAGAGAGAGAGAGATTGATAACGGCAGTCCGAAGAGAGAAAGATGTATCGTCACTCTCACAACCGCTGTATTAGAAACATCCTCACAGCAGCGTTAACTAGTTTTTTGTAATTTGCTTTGTAAGATAATACTAAGCATGGTGTTATAAATGTACATACATTTTTTTTTATGAAAATATAAAATAAAAAACTTTGCAGGATTTATGATGCTGATGACCGTTAAAATACATCATTACAGTCTGTGAAAAGGGTCCATTATAAAAGTTTGAGGATTTTACAAATAAGCTGTTTGTCGAGAGCTAGTTGCTTTTAGTGTGTGACAGCATCTTGTTATGCATAAAAGAGGAAGCAGTGCTCGGGCTTTAAATCCAGGCACTAGTTTGATTTAGCTAACACTTTTCCTTTTGTCAGTAACACTTATGTTTAGGTCAGGATGCCTTGAATATTATGTACAGGGATCTTAAATTAGGTCAGAAGAACAGATTCCCCTCGAGTTCAAAACACAGACAAACAGGAAGTGAAACGCATGACCTGAACTTACTCTCACCCCTTAATGACTAAACAAGAACCAGCTGGTCTTAATACAACTAATCTGGATGTAATACCATTATCTGAGGTAATAAAAAACAATAGAGAAAAAAAAAAAAGAAGTTCATAACCATGAATAATGCAATAAACCTCTCAGTGGTTCTCTGGGGTATAAGCACAGTTATAATAGCGGTGTTTGATGTGCCTGGCAGTACCAGTATGGGGAGGCTGGTGGTTAATTAGTGCCAGGCGCAGTCCTCTTATCCAGGTTAGCGACTCAGACTAATCCGCGAACACTAGCACCACCATGCCCTACATTCCAGCGCTCGGCCTCCCCTCCGCACGGGCCCGATACCACCCAGCGAGACGTCTAACCCCCCTACTGACATTTCTACTGGAGCCACTGAAGTTTAAGAGCGGCCCACAGATGTCAGCCATTTCATTGAAGCGGGAGTGAAAAGAGGTCATACACATGGATGATGTTAACCAAACCACAAAGCGCATTAAAACGCCACTTTGGTTTGAAGCGAGGAGGTTGGTTTGCCATTGAAAACATGTTGATGAGTGAACCAACAGTTTAATCTATATTGTGCGAAATGCTTGATGGTGCTTATCAATCAAAATTGTCAGTCAATTTCAATAAAATTTTGTTGATTTAATATTGATTAATTAATCAAATTAAATCGCATACATCAATATTTGCTGTGGAAAGACCCCAAATGAAGATAATTAAAAGACATTAGCCTATATTTTGGAGCGGAGAAAACGGTATAAAAAGCAGCTTAAAAATAAAAATATCAACAGTAAGATTCACTACTGTTTAAAAGTTCTGGGTAAGATACTTCATAATAAAATAATCTTATTCAGCTAGGATGCATTCATTTTATCAAAAGGGGCAGTAAAGCATTTATGTTACAAAAAAAGATTATATTTCAAATAAAGGCTGTTCTTTTGAACTTTATTCATCAAAGAATAATTTTTTTAAATATATTAAAATATAAAATATTGTAATTAATTATATTGCACAATATTACTGTGTTTACTGTTTATTTTATCAAAATAAATGCAATCTTGGTGAGCATAAGAGACTTTTTCCAAAAACAAAATCTTATGATTTCGGATGGATGGATTCATGAACACAGACAGATAGAAAAGACAGACAGACAGACAGATTATGTATCATGTTAGTTTATATTAGTTTATGTATCATGTCCAAATGTCAAATCTCTTTTCCTCTCAACCTTCAATACTTTCAATAAAAGCGGCAAAAATTCCCCTCAAAATAAACACATGAAAACATACACTGGGGGACTCTTCTGTCACTCTCAATTGGCCCCTCTCACCAAAGACAAGGCAGAGGAAGTTGTCGCTCAGGAAACAGGAAGTTGATTAGGTCAGAGGGTCAAAGGGTGATGTCCGATGGCTTTAGAGGAAGCAGTGTGGAAATGTCAGAGGAATGAATAACAGTCGGCGCATTCGTACAGACGTTTATGAGCCCTGGATGCTCTCGTCATCTTACAAACGCTGGCGCAACCCCAGTCATCTCGTCGCACCCTCAGAGAACAATACACGTCGTCTCCTGTCAGTGTGGCATCTCAGAAATGCTAATGAAATTCTGACAAACAGCAGACAAAAGAGAGAGAGGCGATCCCACTGACAAAGCAATCACATTCAATAAAACCTCCTTTTTAGTCTGCCATTTCTTGCCTGGTTTGTTTATGAATACTCAAACAGAATGAATTGATGTTATGCATACACGGAACGACAAATGCTTGAAGGAAAGGAAGAAAAGCAGGAGAGAGATGACGGGGGGAAAAAAACCTACATCATCTTTCTTCCCTCAACTCTTTGGAGCTTCTACAAGGGGCGGATGAAAAGAGACGCAAAACGATTTAGCCATAGTGTAAAAACAAGCTCCAATTAGCTAATTAAACCTGACAATTAGCCAGTCCGTGATTCAGCTGCCAACAAAACAATGCAGAACGAAAACACCTGAGGCCGGCACGAACAAAAGACGTTCGATTTCTTCCATTTTGTCATGTTTTTTTTTTCTATCCTCCTCCACCGTACCCCATTTTACGATTTTGTTTTTCCGTCTCCGTCACCAGCACAAGCTCTCCTTTCATCACTATGTCAAGAGTCAAAACAATAGATTTAACCAAAAAAACCTTCTCCAACAGAAAAGTAATAAAATGCAAAACGTTAATATTTCTCATCATAGCATAATAGGACCATTATTTCGATTCTAATATGATGATAAATATGGATTTCTTTTTAAAGGGTTATCTTTTTCAAAATGGGGTCCACAAAAAAGTTCTGAATTAATCAAAAAATATAAATAATAAAATAAAATGAATTATATGTAAATACCATATTTAAATGGTACCACAAATAATCATATATATATATATATATATATATATATATATATATATAAATTAATAGTTATGAAATGAATTAGTTTAATCACATTTATTTTATTCTATTGACAGAATTTTATGTTTTCATTTAAGTTTACATCTAAGATTATTCTAAATATATTTATTTGCCAGTTATAAATGGATCCTTTATACACAAAAATTCATAGCTGCCTTTAACAACATAAATGCCATAACATAAATTATGCCATAAATAATGCCATAAATAAAGTGCAGATATTATTACAAAGCAGCTAGTTAGCAGATTTTTTTGCGTCAGACGTTACCAGGTATTTTAGCATAGCTGGGACACTACTAAACAATCAGAATCCAAGCCCGAAAATATTTGTTTTTAACAAAGTAGGCCTACTATGGCGTTTCTGACCAGAGAATGCATGCAAGCGTCACTTTTGGCGTAAATTGCTGTCACTCACGTACTATCCGATAGCATCACGATAGCATCACTATCATGGAACAACTTTTTGCTTTTTGTAAGAGAAAATTACAGCAACTAACACACGGAAGATTGATATAAAACACAAGCGAGTCAGTAGACTCATCCAGATTTGATTTGACGGAGGTCACCACGGAAACACAGCATGCTCAGTCATTCGAGCTTCATTCACAAACATCTAAAAGCCGCTAGCACAAAAATCCACCTTGGAAGTCTGAGAGTACCTCATATTCCCATAACTCAACTCCAGTGGGGTCGGGCTCAGGTCTTCCCCCATTAAAAAGACCTAGGAGTCCATTTAAAGAGTGACAGGGTGAATGGAGCGAGTCTCATGACTTTTTCGACGGTGGCCTTAATTTCTTGCATCGGCGTTCTGGAGCTTTCCATTATTCCTGCCTGACGGGGGATAACGGCAGGCACTCCACTCCGTAACAAGCTCCTTGACCTTTCCCTAGCAGGGATGGAATATTCCGCCCCACTAACGGCTCCGTACAACCGATTGCTTGCTGAGACCCGCTGTAATAATATTTGGCTTGATATGTGGGAAGGTGAGAAGAAAGCTAACATTGTCTTAGCAGCATTCAATTTAGTTCAGCTTATACCACAAGACTATGAGGCAACAAAGGAACAGTTCACTCATTTTAAAATGATTTTCTCACCCTCACATCTTTCAAAGCTTCCATGACTTTATTTCTTCTGCGAAACAAGAAGATATTTAGAGCAGATCGTCCAATCAGCTCTTTGAATGAAAGAGAACGGTGACCACAGCTGTCAGGCAAGATTTATAAAGTCTTTAGAAGACTTTAAAGGAGAACTTGGTAACTTTTTTAACTTAATAAAACTGTCTAGAAATCATTTGGATGGTTAAACAACCTGTTCTGGTGATATTGGTGACTTTCCCCGCTACCCCCAGCGTTCCCAGGCGGAAAACCAACCTTGCAACTTGCGCACTGCCGTCCCGGCAAAGTGAAATTGGAAGTCTCGTGAGAAGCGAGAACTAGAACGAGAACGAGCGCGAAACACAAATTGCTTTACGGCAATTCGACATAAACACACACGCATGTATGATGTATTACCAGATTACTCACCTCGGTAGACATAGCTCCACGCGATACAGTTGGCTTGCTCCGATCAAAACAAACGCACATGAGCAGCGGTAGAGAGGGGGAGGAGGCCGCCGCAAGTGAGTTTTTTACGACTGTGTTGTGAAATATACGCCCCCCCACAGCTGTAGGGGGAGCTCGTGGGGAAAACATGCGACAACAAAAGGGAAAATCAGCGAAGAAGTGACTAGAGTTCGCTAGAGTTACAGAGTTCTCCTTTAAACAGAGCACAAGTTATTTGACTACTTTTATGATTCTTTTATGGTGCGTTTTTAGAGTTTAATAGCCCTTGGTCACAATCTACTTTATTTGGAATAGAACAGCGTAAACATTCATCAAAGCGTCTCCTTTTGCATTTCATGGAAAAAAGAAAGTCACACAGATTTGGAACGACAAAAGAATGAGTACATATTTTTTTTTCCACTTTTCGACGAACTATCACTTTAAGTTAGCTGATACAAACCAAAAAAAAATTTGTTAAAGTATTAATAAGTATGAAGATATAACGTTGAGATTCACACCATTATTGTACTTCCAGAAACAACTCATGGACCATCTACTTCTGCATTATCAGGGTCCAAAATTAACACTCAGCAAGTGCCAAATGAGAGTAAAAAAAAATTGGCTTTGGCGGGGACATTAAACTGAGCAACTCGCCAATTGGCTGGCAACTTAATTACAAGCTTCAAAATAACACTAGATTTAAGTCAAACTGTAAGAATGAAAGTCTGACCACTCACTGATGTGAATGTGTCCGATTCAAATCAAATACCAAAAATGTCCTCTAAAAAACATATGGTGCGAATAGTCTTCTAATGACTTTTACCTTTTGGAAAAAAACAGCACCAGAAGTTTATCTAGGATGTCAAAACTACTTTTTTTTCCAGAGCTCCATGTGGTGCCGCATATGTGGAATGTTCCTCGCATTACCAAAATTAAAATATGTGGAACAAAATCATAAGATGTCTTCATTTTTTGAGACAGGTGCAGTTTTATTGATAGATGAACACTGGCCTATTGAATATAATGCACTATTTGAGTCACAAAAGTCTGTGCCGCTTTTCATTAATATGCAAGGGGGAAATAATAATGTTGTTGTTGTTAAATGTATTTTATCATTTTTTTATTATAATTTTTTGTTTAGTTTTTGTTATTAAAGTATAGTGTTTTGTTGTTGTTGTTGTTGTTGATATTATTATTAAAATTACAGTCACTACTGATAAGAATATTTATGGTCAATATTTTTTACTCTCTCACCATTGGATCTTCTGACTATACAAGCGTTACAGTACGACAATATAAAGAAACAAAACAACAATACTAGCACTTGTTTCAATTGCCAACTCATAAAATGTACTATGTTTTACACACCTGTCTCAGTAAACATTTGCAAAACAGGTTGTATTATCATGTAATGAAGAACCAGTTGATTTTGCCAGCGGCAGCCAAAAAAGTCACTCAGTGGCAGAAAACTCCAGATTTGCAACAGTGTAATTAACGGCGAAAGATGACAAATAATCCAATCAAAGTCTCCCATTGGTTTCCAATAAGCCACTCAGACCTCTTTGTATAAATTGCATGGGAGTGAATGAGTGTCTGGATCATGTCAGACAATCAATCATGTTACCTCTAGCAAAGCCAGATAAGGGAGTTACACAAAGAGAATCTATCTGACACCACACAAAACAAGAGCTGATACTATTAAATCTAATCTAACATTTGTTGTCACAAACACAAATATTGTATCATAAGTACTTGAAAAGAACGTCCTGGAGAACCAAAAGAGACGCTATAAGAATAGAACTTCGCTGTTTCCTGAAAAACAACATGGCACCAAGACTAAATGATGTAACAGCAAGCAAAGCATTACTTCTGATGCAGTAGTTGAGGATGACAAATCTCAAAAGCCCAAAGTCTCCAAGGAAAACAAAATATTATCTTAAGTGTATTTAAGACTGAGCCAACAGCCACAATCACGCCGCCTACCCACTTCACGACACAAACAAAACAGTCGGCTGATCTGAAATGGATGCATAAATGCATTACGGACACACAACAGGACTGTGCAATGACAGCTAACAGAAATAAAGGCTCAGAAAACACTGAGTGCGTCTCTATAGGTTCTTTGTCCAATGTCTATAATTATATCAGTGTTGGGGAAGATACTTAAAAACTATAGCTTACTAAGCTACAAGCTAAAGTAATTTGCTACACTACAAGCTAATAAAAGTATGTAAACATCAGTGAAGCTATTTAAGAGGATAATTATCTTTTATATATATAAAATATTATATAGCTATTTTTAAAGTGATAAACTTTAACTCTTTTAATTTCAAAAACATTTTGAATTTTGAATAAAATCTTGAATTAGGTGACATCATTAAACTTGAACGGATATATTTTTGCTAAATACATCTAAAATATAACAGAGTTAAAACAGGTTATGAACAGCAGTGTTATTTTATTTACTTATTTTTCATATCCGGTTCATATCCGAACATAATTAATTGAAACAAATCATATGTTTCAAAGCTACGTGATACAGTTTACATGGTACAGTCTGGAGCCTGTTCTGTTAAAGATGCATTACTGCAGCACATGTAATTGTGACGCAACCACCAGTAAACTGTACACTGCATGCGCAGACGCAAAAGCATTCTTGAAAAAGAAAAAGCATCAATTAACACTGAGATTGATTATTACGTCTATTGATTGACTACCCGTTGGAGATTGATGAATTCATCAAGGCCACATTGATCATCAACTGCCTCTGACCTTAAGGATACAGCAAACCACAGGAGGGCAAAACAAGCGCCTCGTAGGTTACTGTGCATAAAACCAGTTCAGTTAATATTACCCATAAACCCTTGCAGAACTGAAGAGCAGTTTGTAAGTTGTAACTATTTAACTTTAAAGTGCAGAAGAATGTAGAGAAACACATGAACCAAAAAGATTTCTAAAAAGAGCCCTTAAAAATAAATTATGATCAATTATAATCTAGATAACACTTGCTATAAAGCAAACAGTCCACATTAAGGCCCCGTTACTAGTGTCAAAATTGTAAAAAAAAAAAAAAAAAAACGGAACTAAACATAACAAAAAACACTAAAAATCAGCATTAAATAAAAAAGTACAATTAAAATAAATAGAATTAAAACTAAAAACATATATAATTTTACTAATATTTTGCCATATTGGTAATTCAAAGCTTGACACAAGTTTACAAACAAAAAGGTTTCCGTCTTTAATGACGGATAAAGCTGTACTTTAATGATGAGAAAATAGCTGCCAGGGATGTTAGCAAAATGGCCGCTGAGTCACTTGCTTCAAAATGGAATTTGTACGCGATTGAACCATCCAGTTCAATAGCTTGAGAATTGCAAAATAGTATGTACATGCTCAAATAATCTGAAGTTCTATCGGCGGGCTGTGGACACAAGTGACATCGGGTCATATTGAGACTTCAGCTTGAATGTTTTATGTGCTTGTTGGGGCCAAAGTGACTGTCAGTCCGTGTTACATTTGTGCTGAGGCAGCGATGTATCTCGAGGATATTTTTCTTTGCAGTGTGTGGGAATGTAAACGGACAGTAGTATGACCCGGTTTAAATAATTCTCCCTCAGGCCGTTACATGTCTAGATCTTTGGCAGCATGAGTGTACGTGTGCAACTGAATAAAGAATATGAAAGAGAATACATATTAAATGCATTAATGAGTCTGTGTGTGTGCATGGCCATGTGTCTCTCTCTGCAGGCCATCTTAGCTATCCAGGGCTGCGAAAATGACCTCATTAAATATCATTGCATTAAGCCAATTTTATGAATTTAACATAGTCCCTGGACCATTGTTTGCCTGCAAATTAGATTAAAGCAACATTCTCTTTTCTGTTTGGGGTCTTTCAATTATTTTTGGAGGGCATTGCAAGCAGGGAACCTAATGAGCTGAGACAGCTTTCCTCCTTTCGACTGTGTCTACAAAAGGTCTGAGCCAATTAACAAACAGCTCCTCCCCATCAAGACAACACGACTTCCAGGGACAGCGGCTGTTAACATAGCGGTTCTCTCTGGCTAGATTACCACCGGAGGACATTTGGATGGTCTAACACCATGATCAAAGGAGATCAGCGTACGTTTTTCCTGTAACAGCTGTGGTGTTAAGGAAGCCACTTTGAAGCTTCCCAAGTTACAAGCTTCTCATGAATTCAGTTAGTTAAACTACTGTAAAATGGAAAGTTTACCTCATCATTTACTCACCCTTAGGTCCTGTTTACACCTGGTATTAAGATGTGTTTTGGTCGATCGGATCACAAGTTGACGAGGGAGACACATTCCCATTTACACATGGTGTTTTAATCTGTATCTTTTGTCCACTTTCGACCACTTCTGTAATGATTTCTTCGAGAAGAGGGTCTATGGGCGGGTAAATGTATGGGCTTTTTCAGATCTTTTGATTTAATGGATGAAATAAGCTTGTGTCATTTACATATGAATGCGAAAAAAGACGATGGAAAAACTACAGAGAGCAGCAACTTTCGTTTCTGCTTTGACAGCCACAAGACCAGCCGAATGTGGTGAGTGTGTGTTAGAAATCAGGAATGGTGAGAGAACATTGTGCTTGATACGTTTTTCACCTTCAAACCAAACTTGGGTCTTAAGCCGACAAAGTTGAAATGATCAGTCAGTTCGTACTGCTGTTAACACTTTCTCACGTTTTCCTGTTTGTTCATGTGACGTTCGGCATAAAGCCTATTTGAACCATCCAAATAAACAGATTCACACACACACCAAAAAAAATAATGATTTCAACCATCCAAACAAACATTTACTAAAATGAAACTTTTTAACCATCCAATTCATTCATTCATCCATTCATTCAAATTAATGAGATATCTAAATGCTACATATAAGAGAAAGAGCTAAGTTGCATGTTTAATTACTATCTCGCCCAACTAGTAGAGCTGTGTAAGTGGTAGAATTTGCCAACATACAATGTACTCATAGTTAGTTACTCCCAACAGCTGATTTTGAGAGAGTACATGCCTCTAAATCGAGCTAGTTTGCAAAGTGTATGTTATGTTTGTGTTTCCACAGTCCTTCACAGTACATATGTGTATAACGTGTGAATGAATGCATGCTTGAAACTACCTGTGCACACGCATGTACAAGTGACCGCAGGGACTGGGACCGGAATGTCATTTTAATGAATGCAGAGGTTGGGTAAGGCTGAGTTAGGCGCACACTGAGACCCTTGAGGCTTCAGGAGAATGCAGAGACACAGTCAAGACGACAGGAAATGCAAAACAGCCAAACTCAGGGGGATAGTAAAGAGAAGCAGGCCTGTTACCGTTTTTTTACCACATTTTTTTCCCACAGACTTCCCTCCGGCCCTGCCCAGTAAGCACACAAATGTCGCCAATATGTGTGCTGTTCTAATGTTCCAACAGGAAAAATTGGAATATGAGCAAACATTCTAAATATGACATCATATGATTCATGTACACATCAAATAGCAGGGCTGTGGTCATGCATTCAATCATATGAAATTATATAGTGATTCCATTTCTAACAATATTTAATCAAAACTGCAGATCCTTCAGTATGAAGATGAATATTAGATTAATGTATTCATATTGTATTTTCTGTAGATAAAGAATCACATATTATTTTGCCCTTTTATTAAAATTAAACAGAACATTACACAACAATTAGAACAACCATGATCCAATTATGTTATGCTCATGTCACATATTGAATTGTGATGTATTAACCACGTTTATCACATTTTGAGTTAGTCAGCGATATACCAACCTAGCGAATCGACATCTCAGTGATATATGTGTGCTATCAGGGTGGGAAAGAAAACAGACCTTGTTTCACCATCCCAGAGGATTGAGCCACACAGTTTAATTTACTGATGGTTTTCAAAGGTCTAACTGGTTGACCGGAAGTGAATCCATTGAGCTAAGCTACTGATATGTCAAAAAGAGTTTTCCATATAGTTTTCAAATAATTCATTTCTAAACTGCTCACATAACACTTTTCACATCGATGCTTGTATGTGTGCATCTGTGTGTTGGTTGCAGGTATCAAGGTTGGTTGCATAACCTTAAAAAAGGCGCTGGCTGAACCAAAGTCAAGCATAATGTGTCATTTAAGGCTCTACAGGACTTCCCTTCACAGTACTATAATCATAAACGTTACCCAAAAAAAATAAAAATAAGGAAACAAATAACAGCACAATAGCCCACAAGCAAGCTATAGGTCAGTCAGCACAAAACCAAAGTCCAGCAAAATGGCCCATGCTAAGTAAAAATCACACCAGGAGGGATTTGTCCAAGAACGAAATCTCCACATCTCCTCATGGGTCAAACACGGTGCTGGCCAGACCAGGCCAGAAAAGAAGAGAACAATAGAGAACAGAGATAGGAAGATGACAAGAGACGAGACGAGACGAGAAGGAGAAGAGAAAATAAAAAAAGTAGATGAAGTGGAGAGATGATGCATGAGAACAGAGGAAAAGAAAGGACAAATAAATAAAAGTAGGAAAGTGGAGAACAGTAGAGAAAAGAAGAAAAGAGGAAAGAAGAGAGCAGACGAGACATAGCGTCTAATGACTGTGATGAACTGTTATATCTCAGCGTTGACATCACTGATGGGTGTTGCACATGACATTCCAGCAATTAAAGCAGCGGTAAAGTGACGTTATGAAGATCCGGTGCCACGTGACATCAGCAGTGGAGACCATCCAAGACATTCAGGGCCGGGCACAGAATGACATCAGCGCCAAGTATGGGACCTGCACATTATGTCACAAACACGGGCCATACATCAGCTGCGAAGAGAGCCCGGGTGTGATCGATATTTTCCGGGGTGTCTGCAAAAGGAATGAAAACTAACCCACCCATCCATCCCCCACCACCGCCTGCCCTCCTCAGCACACTGTAGACATAAATATAATTTCCTTTCACTTCTGTCAAGGTCAATTCTCCCTATGTTTGAAATCAACACCATCCAGGGAGGGGAGGAAATACTCAGCGGCCCGTTTAAATCGAACGCCAGATCATGATAACAATATGGACCGAGAGGAGATGCAATATGGGTTTCTGCACCATCAGCAGAAAACAAAACACTTCCGTCCCAACCGGATCCTTCGCTTGCCCTCACGTGCTAGACCTTTTTGCAGAGATTCCTGCTTAAGTACTCATTTTGATTGTGAAGTTATAGCTTTACCATTCCGTACTGTTCTAATAAATGCTGACAGTCGGTAAATGACACTTCTTGTTCTAACTCAATATTTTGAACCAAATTCAAATTAATATTTTCTAAGTTAGGTTCCTGTAACAATGTTTCCTTGATCACTTTTTACATACAGTGCTTAGATTTAAAAACAAATGCCTCTTATGAACCAGTTATTTGTAATGAATCAAAAACGTATAGAGTGACCGGTGTAGATTCACAAACAACTGACTAGTATGAAGCATTTCTTCTAAGTGAATGAACAATTCATGAACACAATGATTCTTATGAACCAGTTCTTTTTAGCGAATTCCACATATACACCAGGACCAATGTAGCCTGAATCACAAACAATTGATTCTTATGAAGCGATTCTTCTTAGTTAATAAAAACAGAGTAACCAGAGTAGTCTGATTCATGAACAGAACAGATCTGAGAACCAGATCTTTTCGGTCAATCGAAAACATACAGCGTCAATAGTGTAGTCTGATTCTCGAAAACAAATGACTCCTATTAGTCAGTTCTTGTTAGCTGGAAAAAGTTACTGGTTTAAAACACCGTCCTGCATTATTTACAGCATTAGCAGAGAAGCATAGCCAGCTGCACAACATTCAGCTCTGTAAAATGAATGTAAACTTGGGCCAGATTTGAGAGAGAATGCAGATCCCCAACTGAGAAGCATGAGAACAGCACCATTTTAGTGAACGAGGTGTTTCGAGGTGTTGAACAGAGCAACAGTACAACAGAAACCAATCGACTGCTAATGCGGCGAGGAGGCAATCAAGAGGGTGCAAGCACCATCCGAACTTCCTGAGGGGATCGCAAACACGGCCTCAGTGAAGATAATGTGCGATCTTTATCAGGTCTACGGAGAGACGGACAGAAAAAGAAGAAGGGGACAGACAGAGAGGACTCGTGTATGAGAGTTTGACTGGGTCATGCTAGAGGCCCTTAACAGATGTGAAGAGGACTGAGGTATCTGATTAAAGTAATCTGACAGGACAGGCCTCCCTAGCCCCGTCGGCAGCACACGGGAAAAAACCCCTCCGGCCTTCTGTTGCACAAGCGTGTGTGTTTGTGTTTACATGAATTGTGTGTGTTTCCCACCTTTGCATCAGCCATCGAAGCAACAGTAACATGCTTATGACTAAGATGCCACTGGGATCCTGACCCTCAGAGGACCATCGGCCTTAGTGAGTGTAATAATCGAAGGAGGACAGGGAGTATGTGTGTGTGGATGTGTGTTCAGGTGAAACGAAATCGAAAATAAAAACCAGAATACCTTATTTGGTATGCCAATCTTTTACACTCAAGCTAATATGAGCAATACAAATAAATTAGCTTATAAAATTTCTATGGAAACAAAATTTTGCAGAAAAATTTTGTAGATTTTAATCATAACGATTATCAGTAAGCACACACACACAAAAAAAAATTGATTCATCTCTATTATCGGTGAATCCTTGATCCTGAAATATTATTAGCATTACAGTTTATTAAATTAATATCAAGTATTAATATATTTTAACATGAATTGATTATGTACAGATTTCAATATTAAATATACAGTATATACTGTAAATATGCATGTGCAGTAACACAAGCAATACATATGTGGAAGTTTGTAATGCAAATGTTCGAACGCGCGCACACACACACACACACACACACACACACACACACACACACACACACACACACACACAACCTAGATACATAAACCACAAGCAGATACTTTTTATTTTATGGAGCTTGGCTGAACAAACAAATCTCCACCTGCGCGACTGTTTTGTGTGATCCTATTTTCCTCCAGCCACTATTAAAATGCCTCGGGGTCCTGCGACTGAACCTGGCAAAGAAGAGAGATGCACTTTGAGGACAAAGAAAATCGTTATCGTGCAGGTCGATACATCGGTGGAACGGCTCGTGAAGAGAAACTACCTCAGAGAAACCACAGCACCGTTTCACAGCACCGCTGCTACATTCCCCTCAATAATGGAGGAGAAAGAAAAGGTGCCTAATCAAGCAGGTAAATAAGCTTTTAGTCTGTAAGACTCTCGGAGCTTAAACTCAACACCCGCTCTGAGCACAAAGCATCAGCGCTGGAGTATCTCTCTCTAAAGACTCCAATTAACAATTATATATCACACAGTAATTTCTGCTAAAGGCATTATGAGATAGACTGATAGCATAGAAATACAGTTAGATGAAAGGACAGAATGATAGAAATACAGGGTCAGAAAAACAGACAGACAGACAGACAGACAGACAGACAGACAGACAGACAGACAGACAGACAGACAGACAGACAGATAGATAGATAGATAGATAGATAGATAGATAGATAGATAGATAGATAGATAGATAGATAGATAGATAGATAGATAGATAGATAGATAGATAGATAGATAGATAGATAGATAGATAGATAGATAGATAGATAGATAGACAGATAGACAGATAGACAGATAGATAGACAGATAGATAGACAGATAGACAGATATAACGAACAATATACAGTCAGACAGACATATAACAAAAGATAGATAGAACAAACAATATACCGACAGACAACAACATTGGCAATGAAATTGAATGACAGAAATAAAGAACAGACTGTGGGCGTCAAAACAAGTATGCTCTGTATTCGCTCTGAGTGTGATCTGAATCAGGCCTAAGTTACTGTGGATAAAAACATCAGCTAAATGACTGCTTACTAAGATAACTCCCTCCTATAGAAGTACACTGATGTAAACACAATACTGTACATGCTCAAAGAAAGACAGGGATGTTTCAAGCAATAGATACACAAACAAAAAAGACAAAGCAAAAGATAGAAAGGACCAAACAAAACGAACTAAAGAAAGAATGTCTCCGCTGGTGACATTCAATCAACACGACATTATGCAAATATGCACAGTCGTAGTGTGCTGCGAATAATTTGCCAGCATTGTAAACAATAATCACATTTAAGAATGAGCGAAAAATAAAATAACAGTATTTATATCAGAGTGATGCCTAATCCGATAAGCCCTCTTCATTTACTCAGTCAGAGCGCTAAACATGTTTTCCAAAGAACACAAAAGAGACGCTAACACGCCGCTTCTATTTCCGTGACGCTAAGATGGAGATAAAGAGACATTTATCACTTTTATTGTGCCTGTCTGCTCGCTACAATTAATAGCAGACGATAATTTGATCTTTTTTCGTCTTTTCATTTCTTCTCCTGACAGCTTTCGGCGCAGAGTAAAACTGAGATGAGGAATTTGTACCTTAGAGGCATACCACAGGGTGTGTACGAAGTGAGTGTGTAAGAGCGCGAGTGTGTGTGTTAAACGCACAAGACAACAAGCACACCTCAGTCCAAACTGAACTCCAAGGATTTGTGCTGTCAACGCATCTGTCACAGAAATTAATAACAAAGAAAAAAAGAAAAATGCACTGTACGTACAGAATAACAGAGCGAGAGAGGCAAAGCTGGCCAGGACGATCTTTAATGCTACCCGGGAAAAGTGATTAGCACTAGCATCAACAACCAAAAGCATCCCTTTAATATCCAATGTTAATTTCCACTGCTGGTGCCGCCTGTCAAATCAGTAGTAGACTTTACATTAAACGTGTGTGTGTGGGGGGGTCGTTCCAAAAAAAGCAGGAATGAATGATACTTTAAGTAGGAAAAAAGTATCAAATATGCTAGCAATTTCAGTATTTCTACAATAGCACTATTAACCAAATACTTCTGGATTTGCATAATGCTACATCCATATCCATAAGAGTCAACGTAAACTCCAAGCCCATTTTTAGTTATTTAGGAGGACAAATAAGAGCTAGCAAACCTTTCTTCCACATACAATCGACAAAAGAACAAACCATAGATGTTGATACAAAACAGTCAATATGGCTTCTATACACAGAAAGTGAAGGATGGGGAGATGAATCGGGGAGTGAGCAAGATGGAGATGGTGATCTGACTGGTTGTAGCATCGTAAGAGTTGATGCCAGTTCCAACAGACACAGAGAGGTTTAGTGTCAGATGTGACAATCTACACTGAGTGAGCCTTCTCAAACTGTCAGCCAGGACTTGATCCAATTAAGAGGTTAAACAGAGGCCACACACATGAAGCTTGTGGCTTTTTCAGACAAAGAGGGAAAGAGAAAGAAAAGGTTATCTGCCAAAATGACTAGCAAAAACTTCTGGTCTGGATCTGGTGAAAATTTTTGTAAAGTCGGTCAACTAAGGTAGTTGAAGTTAGTTACCCCCAAGTTGGGAACCAGAATCCATAACACAAAACTGGTGACTAGCTATAAAAAGAAGCCAAAAGAAAACACTTTCGCTCATTGGAGCCACTCAAACAACTGCTTTTTTTCGAAGGTACCAATGAGGAAACAACCTTTCTTGCTGACCATGTTCCATCTGAGTTCTACTCCACAAAGATCACAAAACTCAGACAGAAAAAAATATTAGTAGATCTATGTTATATGTTTTCATGCTCGGGTGCCCCTGCATTACTAAGATGCACGACTCTTGGCATCCATTTTGGAGATTGTACAGGACTTGGCTGGAAAACTAATATAGCCATCAGTATGAACACTGTTAGACACATTTGGGATACATATCCGTCGTGCAGGGCGGAAGGGCTGGCGGAGGAGAGCGTGCCAAGAGACTGCTGGGGTCTCAATTAGGGAGGTGAGGGTTAGAAAGGTGGAAGTGCCATGGGTCCTGGCAGGATCAGCCGCAGCGGGCTAAAAGGTGACGGGCACCTGCTGCTACGGCAGCCGCTGTCATCCTGTCAGGACGTTTCTGCCTACTCATCCAGAAGCACCCTTTGCCCCCGTCACTCTGTGTATAATGCCTTCCCCGCTTGTTGGAGATCTACAGAGGTGCTAGTTGGCGGGCAGACAAGGGAAGAAGAGGGTCACACAGTTAAGATCTGCAAAGGTTAAGGTATGGCAATTAGGTACCGAGATTTTGGTCCAAGCCAACTCCAAGCGTTGTGGTGCTGAGCCCAGCCAGATGGCCTTGGGGGGAAGGGAGGCCCGGGTTACCTTGCTCATCCTTCGCACTGCCTCACTCTCAATTATACAAGCCAAAAACAAGAGCTATTGACACAGCTCACATCAGTCTTTGTGGTGCATTCTTGGCATGGTTCCTGACGTGAATTTTGTCGTGTGAATGCAAGGCAGACACACTAAGGAAAAGTTTCGGTAATCTACAGTCGAGACCATTTTGTTCTTGTCATCTTTCTCCACCCTCTTCGTCTGAAAGGAGAGGGCACAGCACAGAGGTCAATAGAGCCAAATAAATTAATGGCTTGTAATGAAGTGAGAGGAGAAAAAGAGGGAAAGGTGGAGGAGGAGAATGAGAAATGACAGGAGCGATTGTGCAAAAGCAAACAATATAGGTATACCTGAGCAAGTGTACAATAAAAAAGAATTAAGTTATTTGGTGATAAAAATGTGACGTTCAGGCCTTGTCCCAAATGTTGCCCTCAGCCTTTGCAATCCTCTATCAAGTCCACTTTTTTTTTTCTTATACCTCACACTGTTGGGTAGAAGTCTACCTTAAACTCCACAACCGGTATGGGTTTCTCAAAAGGGCAAAGCAAGGGACAGATCACGAGTACCTGTCTGAATCAAAAAATGATCAAATGGGACACCCTACAGTCTTGTAAACATTAAAGATATGTGCAAGCGAAGGCTATTAGACTGCAAGTACACATAAAGTGCACCATTTGGCATTTGGGACAGGGCCAAAATTTCACGTTAGGCTTTTTGGATGGGCAGATCTTTAACATATCCCAAAAGGTTTGTTTGACAGACTAAGTGGCTTGGATCAGTGAGTCAAATCCAATCCTGGCACAATAGACTGCTGGTCAATAACTCCAATCTAAAAAAACAAAAAAAACAATGGAGAAAAAAAAATGAGCACACAGGACAGAGTAATTTAGTGATTCATCCCAATTGTGCTAACAAATGGAGGGATAAATATGTTATTGGGAAACAATTAACCTCCCGTTGTATCTCATAGACTTTAAATGAAGCATTTAATCCCTCTTTTCAAATGTATCAAAGCTCAAACTGTTATCTATTCATTTTCAGTGCAAGGAAATCTGCTTTAATCTGCTGGATTAACCCCTCTGAGCTATTTTCATCAAAGGAAAACTAATGCTAGATGGCTCCCTGAGTGCACTACGAACAATCAAGTCTTCAAAGAGGAAGTTGAGGAAGGATAAAAAGGAAGTGTCAATGTCAGAGAAACCTCAGAGCTGCCTCCTGATTTTTGATAAAGCAAGATGCAAGATGCATAGCCTTATTGAGTGGCTGCAGACTTGAGGCGTGTGAAATCAACCGAACATAGGCAGAAATGCAAATATCAGAATAGATTTGTAAAAATAACCCATACTTTTTAACTTTTATAGCTTAACTATTGCAATAAGTCCTTATCAAGTGCATTACGTGACCACTAGTCCTGTGGATAAGCTCAATTATCATCAAGGAAAACTCAGAGAGCCAGGGTCACGACCACCGGGGGTCAAAAAGTCAACACATTACAAGAGAATCACCCACCTCTTAAGACAACTGAGCACTAGCATTACACCGGATGAAACCGAGCGCAGGCCTAAGCTCGCTCAGGGGCTGGAAATAAACTAAAGTGATTAACTCAGTGGCATGAGGTTACGTAAAGATGACATTTAATGTAATGAAACTTCATCGCACTCAGTCACGCCCTGCCCTTGTGCACGTTTGCGTATGTGTGTGTGCGTGGTGGTCGCTGCATAACTCCTGTCATCTGAGATGTCCGGAGCTCAGCGCTCACAATATTCACTTTGTTGTGATGAATGTTCTGTAATCCGTATTGGAACTGAGTGAAGGAGTTTAAAGATCCAATGTTCTCCAAGAGCCAGCCCCCCCAAAACCCTGAGGGCTGATTAATGGAAATACTGCATGACTCTGTGTGATTGGAATGAAGATGGAGGGGATATTGTTTATGATCATGTTAGGAAAGAGACTAAACTGAATCCTGATCGTCTACAAAGGGGCCTGTGGAAAAAGGAGAGAAGGGTGTTAACCGTTTACAGGGAGGGATGTGATCTAAGTGTAGCATGTTATAATTTCACATGATCTCACACACACACACACAGTCATCTTTGGCCTGCTTTTGACCTCGCTCATTTTAGAACACAAAGGGCCACTGTGTGATATCAAAGGCGAAACATCTCACGCTCTGCTCAGATGGTCACTAACACAGACTAGGGCCTCTTTATTTTAAAACAGCTCAACAGCCCACAGACAGACCTTAACCAACCCCTAACCTATAAACACATGCTCGCATATAAACAGAAATAAAGAGATGTAATGGCTGTCAATGAAAATCCAACATGCCTCTCCAAATCAAATGGATATGCTTACTGTGGCAACACCATGGTACAAAGACTGCATCAGATGATACTATGAAAGCGATGTATATCACAATTTTAGCAAAAATATAAAATGTATGACTTTTCAAAACAAAAAAAAACCGCTAAAAAAAACATGTTTTTAAATAACTTATTTATAATTTCTGAATATCTGAATGTACAGTATTACATTTATAGTTTAATTTATCAAAATAATGTATTAAAATTGTATCATATACAAATCAAGATAAATATTTAAACAAAATAAAATAATGTTTAATTCACTAATATTATTCATTGAAAATTTCAAAAAACAATTCAAAATATGAAAAATAAATGTGATTTTTTATGCATTCATTTATATTTGTTTCTATACATT
The DNA here is from genome assembly GCF_965113295.1 of Leuciscus leuciscus. Classification (NCBI taxonomy): domain Eukaryota; kingdom Metazoa; phylum Chordata; class Actinopteri; order Cypriniformes; family Leuciscidae; genus Leuciscus; species Leuciscus leuciscus. The sequence continues at coordinate 10,469,151 of NC_138742.1, forward strand.
TTCATATTTGTATTAAATTTTGATTATTTAAAATGTGATAAATGTAATATAAAATGTCAAACTTTTACAAATTATTATAAGAATATATCATATTAGAATATATAGAAGTATGCCTGAGATTATTTAGTAACCCTATCCAAAAAAAAAAGAAAAAAAAAAGAAAAAAGAAAAAAGAAAAAAGAAAAAAGAAAAAAGAAAAAAAAGAGAAGAGAAGAGAAGAGAAGAGAGAAAAATATCTGTTATTTTTATACTTTTTAACTGTTCATGCAACAAAAGCACAAAAGGCCCCCAAAAAGATGACTATTCATGACCACCATTGGGTTGGTAAATTACAAGTTATCTACATGTGTGTGGTAGGGAGGGAAAACTTCATTGACTTCACATCATTACTGTCTGTAGTGGTTTAGTGGTTTAAAAGTGAAATGGGAGGACATGTGTCTTTGTTCTAGCCAATGAGGATCTCTCAGAAAATGTGCACTTCCTTTTTTTTTCTATCAATCCCTTTTGCTTCACACATATGCAAGGCCACAGAGGGCTAATGTGGGCCCCAGACACGCTTCCTCCAGGGCTTGGAGCCAGAGAGCTAGTCATACAAACACCGCAGCCTGCCACAGAAGATCAGGGTGGCCCACATAGGAGGGAGCCGAGAAGAAGGGGAGGACGGTGGAGGATAAAGTGGATGAGCCACACACACACACGCACACTGAAATACAAACACACAGCACTGAAGCCTGTCAGGACGCATGCCAAGTTGGTATACTTTAATTACGGGAACGTTTGACCATGGAAGAGCGGGGCATGTGCGGCGCACACATGGAGATTACACTCCAGTTGCATGGCTTTCCACAGCCGGGATCGTTCCTCAACAATGGGCTGAAAGGGTCGGAGAAAGACATGGGGCTTGTGCAGAGGGAGAAGGCTGTCGTCCAACCCATTGAGATGCTGAGAGGAACATCCTGATATCATGCACGGTAATCTTGCACCAATGAAGACATAATGAATCTTGGCACGGGGAGGGTCTACAGATGGAGCGGTCCCTCTTTTCCCCCTCTCTTTGTCCTTCCCTCTCAAATCTCTCTGCTTTTTTGCACTCCATCGCACGCTCTCGTCGTTTTGAGAAGGACTTTTAAATCACTCAGCGGAAGAAAAATTCTAATGAAAGACTGGTTCGCTTTACAGATGTGGCCTCAATATCCCCGGGCTTCCTTTTATGACAGACTTACAATTCTGTTGAAACCAAATGTAAGTGTGTGTGTCCACTGCCACTTCACCCCTCTGACTTTGAAACTCAAATGGAAAGGCTCACTCTTACACGCCAAGAGCTCCTAATTCAAGATTGTGAGTGGCTAGCGAGCATGCATATGAGTCCGGGCAGCAGGTGTGTTGTGCGTGTAAGCAAGCCCATGAGTGTCTATGGGTTCGTGTCAGAGGGCCTCTCCGTCCTGATTGCAAGGTCCTCTCAAGGGACTTGATGCCTACTTGATAATCACTATGTCTGGAAGTGCTGAGGCCCCCAATAGCCTGCTGAGGCCAGAATGGCCCCCTCTCCTTTACAGTGCAGTGATTAGCATCTCAAGGGCTTCAAGAGAAACCAAGCCATGGAGGTCACAAGAGACTGAGGTCTTTGATATGATAAACTCAACTCAAAAGCATCATGCAATTCAAGAGGCTCAAACTTGAAATGCAGGAACCCAAGCCGATTTCATGAGGAAAAAGTAACTATTTTATGAGCTGGCGACTTCATATCAATTTGTACAATATAATGTGTATGAAAACATATGATTGAAGGTCCACCCTTAAACCTAACACTCAGTGAGTCGTAAGTAGATCATACAGAAATGTGCATTGAGATTGTACAAATGATGTATTCGCCACAAATTCGGCAAAATGTAAAATAGTTACTAGTTACCATGAAAGCGTGTTGCAGGAACCTCAGTTTTAAGTGTAGAAATCTCATAACCGTGTCCGTTTAGTGGAGATCAGGTTTGGTGCAAAGCATCTTGAGTGAATGGTTTGAATGTGTACATAAATTTTATTTTTGTTGATTTCAGAGCTTGTCAGTGAGAATAACAATCAATTTTCATTGTATGAAAAATAACTGCTTGACAGTTTTCAAAATTAGGGATGCATCAATATTAAAATTCTGGTTGATACCAAAATTATTTTCATGTTTTTGTCGATAACCAATATAAGGTCATCCAAATAATCAATCAATCAATAAATAAATAAATCTAATATCAGCAAATATATTGTGCATCACTATTTAAAATATATCTGTTTTTACATTACAGCAAATAATTGACTGCATTTATTTAAAAAGGAACGGGTTGCTATAGGGTGGCTAGCTAATGGCTATCTTCCTCTCCAAATCTTTAACGTAATGAAGCTTCAAAGGCTCTAATCTCATACCAGAAGCTACAGATTAGCCACCATTGGCCTTGTGACACGACGGTGGCCACTTAAAAGAAGAATAAACCTGCCGATACAGATTCTCATTCACAATGTCGTGCCTAGCAAGCAGTCATGGGAAAGCCACTATCCGGTGTCTCCTGATTATGTTGTTTTTCTTGGGTGGACAGATTTCCTCCCATGGAAACGATGGGGGATAAAGACGCTGTGTTCTTTCTTTCCTTTAGGCATACATTCAGGGTATATATGGTATTATCTTCCACAAATACGCTAGTGTGGTAGGTTGAGGGATGAAAGGATTTCTGTTTGATTCTGCTTGAGAGAAAAAACCTATGCAACCATCAACATGCATATATAATGTGTCATTGTCATCTTTAGGCATTGAACGATGTAAGGAGCTTCACAAAAGGCGGCAGACAAGATCACTGTTCTCTACCATAATCACTTGCAGCAGGTCTGTAGAGAAAATAAGGGTCTGGCAGCATTAAGAAGTCATTATCTTTAAAGTTACAAGGAAGAACTTTCCTACCAAGTGTCATCTCCGAGACAGCGCTTGAAAGGAGGTCCCGGAGGGGCCAAACGTATCGCCTCTGATCATGAAACGTAACAAACAGGGGAGCGCATTAGAATTCAGAAGGGCTGGCAGGACACTTGCGTGAGGTGCTTCCATAAACGGAGAGAGAGAGACGGTAGAGATGGCAGACACCCCACATATGCAGATGAGATGCATGACACACTCAGTTTCCACAACAACGGTGCCCAAGGGAGAGCTGCCCTGGTGACAAAGGCTTTGGCAGCCAGAGCACCAAGACCTCCTCGCAGACAGCGCTTTATCCAGTCATTCTGTGATCTGGGCTTCAAGAACTTGCCGGAATAAGCATACAGACTCACTGCTGATACACTAACATAATGGCAAACAATTTTCTTATAACCCTTATTGGTAACACTTCACTTGAAGGTTATAAACAAGATGCAATGTAATGCATTATAATTTACTGTACCTTACAATCAGTTGCATGTTCTTGTAAATAGTTATAATACATTATAAACTCAGTCTTACCTTACATGGTTATAGCTTTAAGAGTATAATGCATTAAATCTCATTAAACCAAGCCATGTATTAAATTGTCATGTGTTGTGTTACAATCCATTATGCTATTTAAAGATGTAACTATGAATAGGTATTATAATGCATTGTAATAATTAATGGCTACAATTATCTATGCATGACAAAGTGCATTATTTATATTAATACCAATATTCATTTAATCATTAACAATATATAAACAAATAATATTGTTTTATACATTTTAATTATTATTAATATTATTTAATAACATTATTACAGCTATTATTGCTTCGCAATATGGTTAAAATATGGTTTCAACATTCATAACATTTCAACAATTACATTTGCTTTAATATTTTATATATTTTAAATATATTAGTAGTATTATATTAATATTAATAAAATAATTATTGCTTTGCAATAAGGTTCAATTAATTAAGGCTATGTTCACACTTAGCGTCTTTTTTCAAACTGCCAGCGTCTGTTCTACATTATAACCCTATGGAGTAAACCGTTTTTTCAAAAAAGTCCTGAGCGCTTTTTTAGACGCCACCGCCGGCGTCTTTTTCTGCAGCTCAGAGCGTCTTTTTAAGTTGAAAAAAGTTCAACTTTTCTGAAAAGAACGCCCTACGTCAAGCGCCTTTTTGACAGCTGACCAATGACAAGCGAGTAGCGAGACCTGTCGTTTCCATAACAACAAGAACAACTGTCTGTCGTGCACCCACAAACGTCTTTGTGAACCGACATTCTCCTCCCCGGTAACTTCAAAAGCCAACGCAAGAGCCAACTTTCTCTTTCTCGACATTTTTTGCATCACACAGCACTAGGCTACTGTTGCAGCTCTTGTTATAGCAGCCCGGTCTCACCCCAAAACGTCATGTACTGACGCGTCTTGACCATGCGTCAACATACGACGAAAAGGGTACCCCTTTAACGTCAATATGAGACGCAGACAGAAGCGCACCAGCAGCGCCTCCTAGCGGTACCCTAACGCATACCTAAACCTACCCATAACCCGAATCGTCACATATGGACGTTATGGGGGTACCCTTTTCGTCGTATGTTGACGCATGGTCAAGACGCGTCAGTATATGCGCCAGCCACAAAAGACGCGCTCGGCTGCTATTTGTAACCGAACGCTGCCAGCGTTTTTTTTTGCTAAAAAAACGCCGTTGTCAACTTTTTCTTGTCAAAAAAGACGCTAAGTGTGAACATAGCCTAACATTGCAATTAAATGTGCATTTATTTATACATTTATTAACTAATTAATATATGTAATTTATTATTTTTTTAATTTGTAAATATATTGCAAATTTTTTATGTTGGGTATTAATATATATTAAAATGACAGTTGTTTTTATGTTAGCTATACAAATTAAACTGTACTGTAAATTGTTAATTATTAATATTACATTTTTTTTTTAAATGTGTCTGCATAATATCTATACAATCCTCATCTTTTCATCCATCACTTGTCCAGCTCGAACCGTCTTAGATGTTCAGGGTGATTGATGGACGCTCTGCAAAACGTTCTGGCGGGACACTCTGGGTATATACAAGTGTGGCACACGCACGAGGGCAACCTGCAGGGATCTAGAGTTCAGTGTTAATGCGTGTGACTGACCACAGAAAGTGCCGTGTCTGTTGTGACGAACGGACAGATGGCGCCAATGAGAGGAATGAAGCGAGCAGCAGCAGCTGTTTTGGCCCTTCGCTGCGGGTGGAGGATGGAGGTGTGTCCGCAGTTGTCAGACAACGGGGATGACGTCAGGGGTGGCCGCAGATGCCATTGGGCGGGCAGCTGTCCTGCCCTGGCATCAGGTGAGGTTGGGCACAGTTGCGCTGGACACAGCTGTGGCAAAAGCTGGCAAGCAGCATTCGAGGAATGTAGCTGGTCACATCCTCTGTTGGCATCTGGTAACAATCGTACACACACACACACACACACACACACACAGAGTCTATAGCTTTGCAAGCGGCCGGCACACATCAGTGACCCTCTGTTCCACTTAACAGTGTCCATTGCTGCGGGATGGAGTCATGTCTGCATGCTGGATATCCACAGCTGTCAAAGAAACACAGGCCACCTCAAAGCAGCATTAAACAAATGAGGCAGAAAATGAGAGAATACCCGACATTACCGTCATTCGGTTTACGAAGACATAAAGCACATAAACACAAGCTGTTTGGAGGGTGTATAAACTTTTATGCTAACACAGCGTCCTTCGCTCTTATGATGATAGCTTATTGGCAATTGTTTCGTTTCGCAATAGGCCGAATAGGTTTATATACAATCGCCATCCATTACAGGCTAATTTTAGACCCTCATGGGTACAGATTTTCCCCCCGGACTCATAGGTTAAGTGCTACTCAAGGGCACTTCTGAGCAAAGTCAGGACTTTGAGGGGGGGGAAAAAATCTGCAAGCACCTGGTTGAAAGTGTGCTTTCCTCACAGATGTCCAATGAGCTTCATAGCCAGGGGCTCTTTCAATCAAACCCATCTGCCAGTGCTTTATATGGCCACATAGAGCCAGGGTACACATACGTGCACATTGCTTAGCAAGCTGCCTTGCTATATTCTCCCTAGATATACAGCTACCTTCTAAGGAGACATATGCTACAGAATTTGAACCAATATAACTCCACATGCAACACAAATAGCCCTTCTCACTTAAAGCGCACTGGAAGCTTGACTTACAATTGACTCAGTTTGAGTCTTACATTAGCATGTTGCTAAGCTAATAACACAACACTCTGACAAGCATAAAAATACCTAGCACACAAAAATGAGTGAAAATAGTCCAGACTTTTTTCAGCACTGAAAGACAACTACAAGACAAATATTTAAACTTGCACATCTGCTAAAAATGAATTACATGGAAGTCCTTTTTGAATTTACAGCTTCTTTAAAATGCAATTCAAGTAGACAGCACATTAGGTTTTAAGATTTTGAACCAAGCTAGAGTAGATAATTAGATAATTACATACAAATAGAATATAAATAAACATGAACATTAAATATATAAAAATTGTATATACATTTTTTATAAATATCAAATATCAAATTCATATTGGGAAGGTTTTAGGATTCAGTCAGGACACAGAGGCAGAAACTGACAGTCTAACAAAATGATAAAGATGATCTTTTACTTGTTCAAGGAGAAGAACAATGAATAGACACAGATTGAGACAGGAACACGGGCACAGTGCCCGCTATAAGAGAGGAGCTGGATGTGACATTTATTTTGTCTGTGTGAGAAAAAGAGAGAAAAGTGAACAGCTACCTGTGCTGGCAGATTCAGCTTCAATTTGACAATGAGAATATTAGGTTTTTGCTAAGAAAAAGAAGAAAAAAGAAAAAAAAAATTCACAGTTACGACATGCTGCAGTCAGTCTTCGTCTTATTTGTCCCTCACAGGTGTGACGCTTCATAATGCCGCTCGGAACGACTGACCATGCAACGACTTTCTGAGGATTCGTTCCGTTCTATACAGCACGCTCCCTAATCACTGCCACCAATCACGGCTTCCGACATTCCCGCCAAGGACTACAAGATGTTGTCAATCATTAATCGTTCTCAATCAGGCGAGATTTCCACAAGGAGAAATCACTTCCTGCCGCCACAACACACCCCCCACCCACCCCACAAGCCTTCCTTCTTGCTCATTGCTTCCAAATGTTATCTGTAATTACCATTCGCTCGGCAAATTAGCTCAAATCAGATCATGCTTCTTAATTAAAGTGACATTTCAGCAGTGGAGGGGGGTACACGTGTGGCTGCGCTAACATGCTAATTAGCCACGCTAACGTGCTAAATGATAAGTGACCTGTAGCCCTCCACCAGCATTTAGCTCCACCAAGGGAGATCTTCCCTAGGACTTGCGGATCAGACCTGCAGAGGTGGGTAGGTGGACATGACATGAACGTGAATGACTAGTTATTCACAAGCACCTTAATTTCCAGCCGCCACAAGCTGCAAGCTCAGGGCTGAAAAGACACATTAGAGATGACCACATGACGGTTAGCACATGAACTCTGCCGTCGCGTACAGATATATAGAGTTCTGATTCAGTTTGCGAACAAATAGTCTCATCCAAAGCATTTTCAAGTCGCTTTATTAGCTGTTGTCTTCAATTTAGAGTCAGACAAGCTGATGCTTGAGGTTGGAGGGTACAGATGATGTCAAGGAGGCAGACATATTTATGCATAGAGGATTTTTTATGGATATTTTCACTCCTGTGAACCCCAGTAGTGGATTCTATAAAATCACTGACATTGACCTCCTGTGTGCATTGGCCCCACAGGGGCCACATTTCATAGCAGGGTCACACAATACATCTCATAAACACATACATACATGCATACATACATAACTCTCGCCGCCTTCTCACTCTACATAACCCACCTGCATAATATACCTGTAAATATTATTATCAAAAAATGTATTAACTTACAACATTACAAAATTTAAGGAACATCAATTTAAGATATGTAATAAAATAAAATAATATAAAAATAGACAAAATTACAAAAATAAGTACGGTATTTACCAAATAAATTACCAAATAGAAATTGCCATAACATTATTTTATATACATTTTAATAATATGAATATGATATAATTTAATGCAACTTTACATTTACATTTATGCATTTGGCAGACGCTTTTATCCAGAGCGACTTACATTGCATTATCCTATACATTTATACATAGGTATGTGCAATCCCCTGGGATCGAACCCACAACCTTGCGTTGTTAACGCAATGCTCTTACCACTGAGCTACAGGAAAGCATACTTTGAACATTACAGAGAAACGGTGCTTTAATGGGATCAACACCACGGAAATAGACACTGCATGTAGGCTGATTCTGTCATGTACCATCACATTTATTTGTGGTTAAAGCCCTTTTTCTTGACAACATTTTTATTTTATTTATTTTTTCAAGTATTTTTTATGACATTTGAAGTATGGATATATCATTTTTGTGCTAAAGTGAAACGTTTTGATGGTGCTAAACCTTTTTTTTTTTGCTAAATAAAAATCTTGGATGGTAATAGAGAGAGAGATAGATAGTGATACTGTAGAGAGAGAGAGAGAGAGAGAGAGAGAGATGGATAGACAGAGATAGATAGATAGATAGATAGATAGATAGATAGATAGATAGATAGATAGATAGATAGATAGATAGATAGATAGATAGATAGATAGATAGATAGATAGATAGATAGATAGATAGATAGATAGATAGATAGATAGATAGACGTGATTGAGAAAATAAAAGAGGAAAAAATTTAAATCGCTACAACTGAACCAAACAGTCTTCCATGTCGCAGTCTAACAGCCCATCATGGGTCTTTGCTTCACTAACATTCTCACTCACACACACTCGTACAGCTGTCTGCAGCCACTAAGATTTAGGCCCCTGATTATATATTCATACAGATGAATCAATAAGGCCTCGCAGCAACTGAAATACTAGAGGAATTACAATGAGCCCACGTCAATAGACTACAGCTTTACATTTCATTAGGGCCAGACCCACACTTTAGCACTAAATGAATAGCAATAAAACAGCACCGCCGGCACAAACACACATCTAAGATCCAGAGCTGGCCCATCTCTTACAGCTCAGCTCTTGAGGGCTCAGACATATTTGGCTAAGGCCCTGCAAAGGAACTAGATTGACTGAGGTGGTCAAGCAACGAAAGGAGCAGGAACAAGATTGGTACTCAATTAACTGACACGTGCCATCAACATATGTACATACACCTTTCTAGCTTTCACCTCATTTGGAACCTAGACACACACAGTGTATGTGCACACGGGCCATTGATTTCTGTCTAATGACACAGGCAGTGCTGTCCAACTTGGGGCCGTTACAGGAAGAGCAAGGTGGAGGAGAAATGTGATTCCGATCATGGGATATCACTCGACATCCGCTGATCCCCCCTCACCACCCCTGCGCACAACCTATATCCAGCCAGCGGTTTAGACATCACACCGGGGTCATATACAAGGACTGAGACAGGATTACTGCATACTTCAGCACAAGCACGTTTGTGTAGAAGTGTGTGTGTGCATGTGGCTGCTTTTCATATTCTTCAGAGCAAATGTGCTTGACTTTTAGTAGTCTAATACAAATAATAAAACAGTACTGTGGCTGTACCAAGATTCACTGATGGTATCAGATGGTATTACCTTGGTACTTTGATATAAACCATGGTACTGAATGATTTCTACATCTCTTATGGTATTTACATAGCACTGTGAAATATTTTAAAGAATAAAAATGTTATTACAATCATTTGTATTAGTGTTCAAAACCAAGGTATATTTTTTTACCAGGGTAATCATGTAAATCACTAACAATTTTTTTTTACTGTACCACTTAATTTTGAAGTACCTTGGGATACCATGTAAACACTATAAATACTGAAATCACTGAGTCCTGATGAAAATATATTATGATATATGTATATATACTGTATATAAAACCTAAAAAAAACATTCTATTCTATTCTACTCTATTGTCCCTTTCAACCACAACATTATTTCTGTCCGACAAAGACACCAAACCAAAACCTTTACGAACATCAGCATCCGACCTCAAATGAACATGTACAATCGCATTACCTCCAAAACTAAAAATTAAGCATGCGACTCACCTTTTTCATCCTGCCGCTACGGGTGCCGGTGAAGGCTACGGTGTGCCCACGATAATCATATGCCGCCACTGATGTCATCCCATCGTCTTTGTCCAGGAACAAAGGGACCCCCTCGATCGTAGTGGTGCCCCCTAGAGGCTGGTTGAAGTCCTGGCCACAAAAGTTGTCATCAATCTGCAGAGGCTGTGGGGAGAGATAAGAAAAAGGCAGAGTTATTAAAGTAGTAAGTGAGTGGGTGTTGGGAGCGATGGTGCCCGGTATGGCATTTTCACTCGTCTTAATCTTCTGCAATACCAATCCATTGCTTGATATTCCTTTGGGTCATTAAAGGCCATATACTGTATTTTCTGTGCTAATGAATCAGCCAGAGGCCCACACTCATACAGATATATCGCAGGATGAGTCCCTGTGCTTGTGCTGCTAGAAGAACGTCGGAAAATATAGAGGACCTCAGGGAAAATCATTCTCAGCTCTTAACTCCTTTGTACGGTAAAACTGCTAACATGGACATGGCCAACATCAAATGTCGCACACAATGCCTTGCAATTCAATGCCTTATGCACAAACAATCCCTAATAGTCCCACACAAAGACGACCACACAATGCACAAAGTGTCCCGGGAGACGTCCTCTCTTTTTCTGGACGACAGACTGGACTCATTAGTAGAGACAAAAGTGGCCATGACCCCTACTGCACCGCATTGCTGCCCAACGGTGCCCCTCATCCTTCACCCAGCGAGGGGTGCCACTGCTGCCAAGGATGACCCGTTCCAGGCAGCGGGAAGGATATTCAGGCTCCCAAACACTGTAGTGGACCAGCGCTGTGCCCTACAACACAAGAGAGCATGTTCTTCCCAAACCCCATGGGAGATGCCGATATTTGCTCTGTAAATAGAACGAACAGAAGGGGATTGGACAAACAGACCAAGTGCATCCCCAAGGTTAGCAACCGTCTGGGTTACACCGACCATCATGCACCTACTGTAATTACAATCGGCCTGCACTCAGGTATGAACCGGACTCATCTCCTGAGAGAAAACGTTTGTTGCTCACCATTCGCAGTTATTGCCGCTAGGTGTTATTCTCAGTTAGATGAGGAAACATTATGTTGGCAGAGTTAATGACGCTGGTAATGGCGGTTAATGCAAGCCAACCAATGATGCTGGAAATACCACTTGCGTTAGCAAAGCTTGAAAAGTGCTGGCAAAGACAAGGTCGCGGGGACAAACTACGACTAATGGCAAGTGGATGAGTCCTACCTGGATAATGGCATTGCCCCAGTGCATCAGGGTGTGCAAAATTCAGATTTAAAGAATTTAAATATCACAGGAAGTTGATCTGGAATAGTAGGAAGGTAAATGTACTGAATTGCAATTCAACACAGCATTCTGGGAAAGGAAGAGCTCTTCTGATTTATTTTGAGTCTTCTTCCTTGCATTACAAATTAAAATGTTGGCTACCTCAAATTACATTTAGGAATTGAAATTGTATAAAGCAATCTCAATTCAATTCTTAATTTAAAGGGGTTACTTCATGAGAAAATGCTACACATGTATACAGCTACATCACTAAACAAGCACATTTAAACTCAGAAATTACATACACTGCTGAAATGTATTGCTTTTGCCTCCTATTCAGCACCCCATTTGAAAACTGCAGAAATAACAGGGCAGTCACCCATAGCCAGTGCCCGAGAGTGGCAGTGATGCATATCTATCAGAGATTCTCTAGTATGCCTCATATAGATTTCTTCTTTTTACCCTTCTTAACTCCAATTACAGCCTCATTTTGGAGCAAAAGGAGAGGGAAAGATGACTAAACAATGTGGACTACAGAAAGGAGGAATGAGTCCAGTGCAGAATGTTTTCGGTGGGAGAAGAAGGGAGGCGACGGGTGTCCTGACCCGAAAAGGAATCTCATCTCTCCCATAAATTTCTAATTCGAAGCAGGGCGTTAAGAGACACAGGCATGTTAACAAGTTAAAGACAGACACCATGCGACCACAGTTTCTTGGGCTGGACTGAGACTGTCATCTTCAATATCCGTGGAATGCAAGGGGGATGACAGCTGAGATGGAAGGGGGCCGAAATGCCTCTGACAGGCTGGACAGGAAGGAGATGCCTCAGAATTCACTCAGAGAGCATGAACAACAAAAACTTAAAAGAACCCATCTGTGCTGATGCCACTGAAGATCAAAACTGACTCTACATGATGATTTTCCCCAACAATTGTTCTCATGTCAACAACCAATCTAAAACTTACTAAATTCTAAATGTATTATTTACTAATTTCGGAATTCAGAAGGATGTTTCAAGCGACATAGACAAAGCATTATGACTATTTTTCTGGAAAACAAAACATGATTTTTGCAGACTAGTGCTGTCAAGCTCCAAAAAGCACCATAAAAGTATTATAAAAGTGATTCATACAGCTTGTGCATTATATTCCAAGTTTGCTGAAGTCATACAATAGTTTTTATGAGGAACAGACAGAAATTATTGCTAGCGACTGATAAAACTCCCCTCAGGGGAGAGGTTGACTGCTTGCTGACTGAATCGCTGAGTCAGTGGGTTGAACTATCATCTGATTTGCTGTAAAGATCTGATTCTAAGAGACAATTGATTCACTAATCAGACATGATTACTTTTATTATGCTAAGGAGAGCTCCAGTGCATCGCTTCAGTAAATAATGACTTAGACTTTTGGCCTGTTCCACATCAAAAAACTATCACATGATTTCAAAAGACTTGGAATATAGCACATGAGTCATTTAAGCTGTAAGTTATGGTGCTTTTATGGTACATTTTTGGTCATTTTGGAGCTTAACAGAATCAGTCCTCAATCACTTTCATTACACGGAAAAGGCCCTTATTCACCTAAAAAAAAAAAATCTTCCACAGAAGAAAGTAAGTCCTACAGGTTTGGAACGACATGAGGGAGAGTAAATAACAACAGAATGTTCAGTTTCGGTTAACTATCCCTTTAAGTTGCAGTAAATCTGTCTAAAGTCTAAAAATACCCCCTCAACAGCATGGAAGGTATAAGAAAGCTGTTGTGTAAATGTATTATCTAATAAAAACAATGCCCTCTTATGTGAAGCACAAATATTACCCACAATTCTGAGTAATGCCTGGTTGATTCAGTTAAGCTGATGACTAAGCACCTGATTTCAAGTGACCCAATGCAGACCAGTGGGAAAGAGGAATGTGATGCCAACCCACCTATGCTCACACACACACACACACACACACACACGCACACACACGCACACCTCAGAGAGCAGCTGTAATCCTGATGTCTTATCGTAACACCATCTGATCGATCTCAAAGCAGACACGATCCAACTCTATCCTCTATCAGTCCATCTCTTTCTTTTCCTGCCTCTCTCTCCATCCGTCCAATGATAGCCTTAGGGATCGATGAGGGAGGCAGGGTTTGACAGAAGGGGATGTGATGGACACGTCTCAAAGGGTTAATCTGGCAGCATGTTTCAGAGATGCCGCAGGCCTGATCCAGAGAGACAGACACCTGATAGACCAAGTACTTTTGGAGAACATACACAAGAGAGATTTAGAGAGATAAATACAGTTGTGCTTATACACAATTTGATTATATTCCATTTTTAACACAATGGATTCAGACGTCAGTCTCGGCTATCACAAAAATACCAAAAGAGATTTGACTTCGGTTATTCGTTCATCTTTATTTGTATAACATTTGGTTATTCATTATTAATATGTATGATCTGAAACATGTATGTATGTATGCATGCATGTATATATATACATATTATGTTTATGTTATTGTCTCTTATGCTCACCAAGGCTGCATTATTTGCTTTTATTAAATATTACATTTATTAAAGCATTAATTAAATAAAAATCTTTTGTTACATTTTGAATATCTTCACAGTCACTTTTGATCAATTTAATGAAGAAATATAATAAAATAACAATATTCTGTCTGTCTTTTTAAGACTCACTGCTGTTAAGTGTCAATAAAGCACGCTCATTTGTGTTCAACATGAATCCTTATTTGTTTACACTCAGGTATGCACCAAGGTGGGCAGCCATGTGCGAGTGTGTTTGTTTTACGCGAGTGCATGTGCTCGATTGTCCTTAAACGTGTTTGTGTTGATGCGTGTCTATGTGTGTGCTTCTCCTTAAATGTGTTTGTAGATGGTGGAACACATAAAATGAAGATAAAGAGAGGCTGCCAAAATCTTTGGACGCATGGCCTAAGAGAAAGAGAGAGAGCGAGAGATGAGTGGAGGGATGGCAGGCTGCCAGCCTCCTGTTTTGATTGGTGATGGTGGAAATGCAGCGACTCAGCCGTTTGCCCTTTGTTTCTTTCAAACAGCCAATGGAGGCTCTCTAATTGGGTCTTAATGGTGCTTGCGCTAAAGCGAGCCAGAATTCAGGCACTCTCTCTGCTGCTCTCTCTGGCATTAACAGCATTAGACAGGAGAACATCACAGATTCCCAAAGCATCTGAGGCTTATCTAAAAATACACGTCATATTAGCATGGCCATCATGAGCTGTCGTTCAGCTTTATATAATGGTGTTATTTATAAAGCTGCTTCCACTAAGCAATCCTATTGACCCTCAATCTAAAGTCCTTTAGTAGGACGTAATGTATTTAGGTTGTCTGTCCCGTCATTTGATTAAGGAAAATGCTATGACTTTCATGTAGCTCAACTGGTAGAGCAACACTGGAGGTCTAGGGTCTTAGCTAGACGCTAATGTTCATTCTGTGAAAAATCACAACGCACATGTGTAGTCTGTAGTCTGTTGACGTTTTATTTTACTCACCATTTACTCTTAAGTTTTTCCCCATTTTAAAATATTTTTTTGTCTCTAATTCATTGTAAATGGTCAACTGTTTTAAAAGTTTAGTTAATCTCTCAATTAACATGAGGTCATAAAAAAAACACATGTACACTATCATTCAAAAAATTAAGGTTTGGGATGCATTTATTTGATCAAAATACAGTAAAAACAGTAATATTGTGAAATATTAGTAAAATTTAAATAACCATATTTTTATATATTTTGCAATCCAATTATTCCTGTGATCAAAGCTGAATTTTCAGCATCGTTACTCCAGTCTTCAGTGTCACATTTCTTATTATTATCAATGTTGAAAACAGTTGTGCTACTTAATGTTGTGGAAACAATAATACTTTTTTTCAGGAGTATTTGATGAATAGAAAGTTCAAAAGAACAGCATTTATTTGAAATAGAAATCTTTTGTAACAATATAAATGTCTTTAATGTCACTTTTGATCAATTTAATACATTATGAATTATTAACGAGTTAATTTGAATAAAAATATTCATTTCTTTAAAAAATATTTAAATATTATTATATATTAATAATATTGATCGGTAGTGTATGATTCTACATTCTGTCGGACTGCTTCCAGTTTCTGCAGTCCTGATGCCTGTTCCTGCCTGTCTTCCTGTAAATATTTAAGTACATGCTACACAACTGACAAACTAAGTTTCTTTTCCACATTTCATGACTTACAGTAAGATTAAGTCATTGACAGGCTGTAAGATGACAAATGCTGGTTCATACAGACAGATGTATAATCAAACACACATTCACACCCATAATAATACACTCTCAGATTCACCTGCATTGTGGTTCTGCTGTTTACCCAATACCCACGGCATGGCTGTAAGTCAGAGCAATTTATCAGTCTATGCTTTCACCTTTAAATCACCTGTGGACTCTCTCTCTCTCTCTCTCTCTCAGTCTCCATTCCCCTTTCACTCCAGCCCCTCGTCTGGCATTAAAAAAGGCACTCGTGATCTTTATTGTTTGACTTTATAACGTCTGCATGAGACTGTCGTGGAGTGAGAGCAGGTGTTCACTGCATGGAGGCACTGGAAAATATCAGCGGAGAGCGGAGGAGAAGTGTGCACCGCTGATCTTCTGGACTGATTTTGAATTAAAGCTGTATATTTAAAAAATACCCCTCAAAATGATGATATTAAAATGGTGATTTATAGACTTAAGAGAGAGTGAATGAGTCACTGAACAGGAGAGAGAAAAAGAGATTCAGCGTTATGTCCCGTGTAGTCTAACAGTCAAACTTGTGGTCCACACTGCAAATTACTCTGGCCAAGTATTGTAATGTAATCTTACGGGATAGTTAAATCTGGCATAATCTGGCATAATGACCATTTGATAGCAAAACCTAAAAACTAGATGCGCTCAAGAATCTCATTAACTAAATAAAACAATAATAATTTGAATATGTTTCAAACATCTGATATCTGGTCCCTTGAAAATTTGGCTAAATCCAGCGACTAGTTCTTTCTCGAAAACAATCCTTGTAGCACTCTGGGAAATTTTAAATGAGTTTGTTCCAAAACTATAACTGGATGGATGGATGGATGGATGGATGGATGGATGGATGGATGGATGGATGGATGGATGGATGGATGGATGGATGGATGGATGGATGGATGGATGGATGGATGGATGGATGGATGGATGGATGGATGGATGGATGGATGGATGGATGGATGGATGGATGGATGGATGGATATGAACACTGCTTGGGTGTACATGCCTTCTAGAGCAGAGACTATGTATAATATCATAAGGCTGACTGAAGGAGGCAAGTGCAACTCTGAGCCGCACACATGTGCTAATGTGTAACGTGTGCACTTGTGTCATTTAACTAGCAGCAGGCAAAAGCTGTGGGACAGATGTTCATATCTCCTCACCACTGACCTGACACCGCACACGCACCCCAGACACAGACTGTTCACACTCGCACATACAGATTCCTCAGACCAGCGCCTCACAACGCAAACACATTTCCAAGCAGAGCACAGAGGCCTGATTATGAGACTGCCCATGACCTGCTCTCGGCCCCATGGCATCTGGCACAGACAGAACACACATGCACAACACTTGTGCTCTCTCGGTTTCACGGTCTCTCTCTCTCTAACACGGAGGTTAAGCGATTATGCATTTCACTGATCTATAAATCAACATAAACTGAATAGGAGAGCAAAGGTACAAAAATGCTTCCATATGAAAGCAGAGGCAGTTTTTTTGTTAGTTGGGTAAATCTCATAAAACCTGTCAAGAACTTTCCCAGGTCATATTTTAGCAATTATAATTGGGGAATAAAAAGCCTATTGGAGGAGCATTGAATTATTTGAATTGTGGCATCATTTAAAGGGATAGTCATAATTTACTCACTCTCAAGTTGTTCCAGACATGTATGAATTTCTTTCTTCTGCTGAACACAAAAGAAGATATTTTGAAGAATATGGTTAACCAAACAGTTAATGGACCCCATTGCCAGCAACTGTTTGGTTTCCAGCAACTGTTTGTCAGTTAATTTAATATCTTCTTTTGTGTTCAGCAGCAAATCATGCAAAATAATTTTTTCTTTTGATTTTGTGTTAAAATATGGCCCAGAATCCCACACATATATTTTTCCTGAGATTTTCCCTTGTCAGTATATTTGAGAGCAGTGTGATCTACAGTCTTCATACGGTTCAGATTAGGATAACAGAACAAATAGTTTGGCACGGCATCCCCAAATCTGCACTGCCTCTCATGAGAAACAACCTGTAGAGACTGAATGATTTGCACGATCACACGTATGTTTGGCACGCTCAGACGTCAGGCCTTTCAGAACTTCCATTGAAAGCAGCTGGTCCTATTCTTAATATGCAGGGTAGGAAATGCAATTTAGGCCAGTTTCTCAACATTACTGACCCACTTCCTGCCTGATCGTTTCCCATTAAGATTCCAGTGAATTTAAACATGTGCCGAAACACACTCTGTGTCTATGTACCCATGCATGTGTGTAATTATTTGGATCTCGGTTTGTCTGAGTGTTGTTAGAATTTAAATACAAAATACATAAAGAACAAATAAAGCATCTGCTTAAATGACCAAAAAACAATGCCATATGTTAAACCTAAAAACATGAATGAAAGTTTTTCATTATAATCTATGTCAATCTAAATTAATTTGCATCATTTTATATCTAATAGGTTAATAAAAGAATGAAACTATTTTAAAGTTGCATAAAACTCTTAACTTTCGAACATACATATCTGCAAAGCATTTTCACAAATAACACTCAGAATTGTTTTACATATATTTTCCTATAATGTCTTATTCAACATCTTTTTGCATGTACGTGTTTTTGATTGTTTAATGTATTTTCATTACACATGCGACTATTATATTTAGTCTGAATAACAAGCTCTTGACTGTTAACCAAATGCTGTGAGTCATACGGGCAAGCCTGTGTGCGCGTCTGATCTCTAAGCTCACGAAGCTGATCTGAGGCTTTTAACATTGTTGTCCCAGCAAAATCATCAGATTATAATCTACATAATCTAAAATTAAGCATCCCATAAACACTAATCCAATTACAGCTCAGACACAGACTTTCTCCCAAGAGCGTGCTGCATTTCCGGCTGGAATCATCTGTATTCAAGAGCTCTGCTAAGATACGTTCACATACAGCTACAGAGTAATGAGATCTGAGATACATCTCTGTTGTGCGCGAGTACATGAGAAAGCAATGAGCGATTTCATTAGTTTCCATTCAGCGGCTCTATGGTAGCCATTGGAGGCCCCGCTGGGCGCGTTCTCTTCGACAACAAGGCCATAAGAGGGACATAACATTGAGAGAATGTGAGTCTGCCGTTTGACGCCCGCTCAAGAAGAAAAACTGGAAACGGCACTCCAAGACTCAGCATGGTGAGCCTGCGAGCTTCCAACAGCACTATGCTAAAGAGCCCTGATCAAGCTAACATAATGTTTAGCATGCTGTGAAATTGCCTGATGCCAATTTATATGCATTCTAAGTCCACGCAAGAAAAATTGCCTCTGGTGACCCCTGCAAAAGATCCATTAATTCATGACCAGACAGGAAAACAATGAATTGGCACCAAAAAGCATTTTGACACTTATCTGACTTGTGTAATTGTCATTGTATTACATGACAAAATCAAATCATGCAGCATCTGTAAACAAATGATGATAGAGCTTTTCTCAATATCAGTGTGTGTGAGTGTGTGCATGCATGCATGTATTATGGCTGTCAAAAATAACATTTTAATTTCTGCAATTAATATGTTAAAACTATTTTAATGTGATTAAGGCAGCATCCATTTTATTTTCCTGGCAAACAGAAAATTGCCATTTAAACTCTTAAACAGAAAATTCATTTATTTTTGACACTGCTAATATACACACACCATTTGCCATTGGTTTGACATTTTATCACATACTTTAAAAACATTCATACATTTGTATGTGTGGCTTAAGTTCGGGGGTTTAAACAGGAAAAAAATTTCACAAATGTATACATGATTGTTAAATATTAACTATGCAAAAGTACTATACAAATAAATTGAAAATAATTGTCTTCAGGTTCATATATTTTAAAGGATTTAAAAAAACACTTAAGTATAATATTTTTATATTTTTATACAGTATTTTTAAAATGTATTAATATTATTTTGATTAATATTTTAAACTCCAGTACAGTGAACATTTTTTAATTTAGCATAATATGATACTTATGATATTTTAATTAGGGTTTCCAACCTACACAGAAGTGGTCCTTGACATCAAACATTTTGAAAAACCCTGGCTTTAGTGTCCAAATATGTTTTGGGGCCACTGCTGTTGCGGATCAGATCCAGCTGGTATCTAGCTGATCAGATCTAGCTTTTGGTGGCAAAATGAAAAAAACCAAAACAATCTGTTTGGTAGAAAATATCAATGAAAGAATCAAATTGCATCTACAGGCTCATTTGCTAAATGTACTGTATCATGGTTATCAGCAAATGTCTCCCAGGAGCAATATCAGGGCTTTAAATGTCCAACATCAGATGAAGGTACTTGACTCACAAACATTGTCTATTCAAACCCACAATCAGCAAAGCCTTAAAGCTGTTTTCCCCCACTCACTTGAACAAAGAGCACAGTCATTTAGGCATTTGAAGCTGTAACTGTTGGTTTCCATTAGCTATTAGAATTTTTGTCTAAATACACTGTATCCACCCCCTAAAAACACAAGTTGCAAGGTTGTGATGGCACCCAAAAGGGACATCCAACCCTCATTATGCACCCAAAACAATTTATGTTTTCCTGGAATCTCTGACCTCAGCGTCCAGTAATGCTCCATCATCTAATCATACACCCCCTCATTACATGTGGACTCGAGAGAGCCTGCTAGAAACATTTCAGACAACAGCTAGCTTGAAGAAAAAAAAAGAAAAAAAACATAATAATAAAGTTCTAAAAGCCACCGTGACCTCTTCGGAGTGTCACAAAACTCCCAAAGGATCTCCAGCATGGGTCGAGGTGCCAGGAATGAGGAATGGTTTTGTCCTTTCAAAAGTGGTTCACCATCTTTCTTTCCAGGTCATGCTAGTTATGCTCGGAAATGTGCTTACCAAAAGTGGCTGGCCATTACTCACAATGATTTAACAAGTATTCATGGAAATCACAAGATTATTGCTGAGCTTTTCCTGCATAATCTCGAGACGGATTGTAGTTCTCCAACCCCGCTGAAAGACCTGTGAACATGTTGTTGCCAAGTATTGTATGCAATGTTCCTGGAACAACATTCTAGTCAAATAGTCTCAACTCTAATCTTAAACTACCCCTAAAATCATAGGGCAAAGCTAAATTATTAATAAGAATGTTGTTTAAGCTAAAAACCAAACCACATCATTAACCCGAAAATCTTACTGGTTGACAGGAATGTTTTCACGCAACCAACAAGACGCTGATCCAAAAACATATTATACTTGATGAAAGCACTAGCGTTCAGCCTTCTTAAATAGCTTAATCAGCAACATTTTTGATTGTGGTTCACCGACGATTTAAAGACCTGTGAACGTGATGTCATGTACGAACCATTCCTAGATCAATATCAAATGCCATCCTCCTAACCCTAACTTAAAACTAAAATCAAAGGACAATGACAATCTGACAAGTTGTTCAACCCATAAACCAAAGGTTAACAATGACATATGTTTGGTTGATAGGAATGTTGCTCCAGGACAAACAAGGTTGATCATAGTTAATTTCGACATAATGAAATATTGACTACATTTTAAAGATATTTATTTTCATTAAAAAAAATTTTTTATGGAAAGTGTCCCCACTTGCCTTCTTAAATAGCTAACCATTGGAAAAAGTGATGGCTGACCAGCTCAACAGAACCAAACCAAAACTAACTAGCCTGCAAATGCATGCTGGTTAAATCTAAGCAGGTCTTTTCAGCAGGGAAGGTGTAACTGGCTTTTCCCAGCTTGTGTATGCGGATGTTTTTTAAGCCTTTGTGGAATATGAAATAGACTAATGTTTTTTGGATCCATCCCATTGCCCACCACCACATGAAACAACAAATACAGCTGCATGCGCAGCCTGGCAAATAGTGCCGCACACAAGCGCACACCCACAAACACACACTGCGCTCTTGATCACAACCACCTACCATCCCACACACACTCCATATGCGGCTCCCACACAAACACACATCAATAAATAATTACACCGACAATTAGATGGGGAGCACTCCAAGCATGACCTGTTAAGAGATTTGCAACCTACACACATAGTCGCCATGTGAAAGGCTTGGATGGGGGGGGGTAGTCATTTTTCTTACTACCCAGTTAACTGGCTGACTTATTGATTTAAAATTACCATCACAGAGAACTCATACAGTTGTCTACACTTTATTTGGCCAATCACAAAGCCTCGTTTGATCTGAATAGCTTATGTTAAGGCTACAAAGAAGCAGGGAATGCAAATTTTGCCCCATTATAAGCACATTCACAATGGGAACATCCACACAGGGACGGAGTGATACGATACTACTATCAGATACTGAGATCATGTTCTTGTATAACCCAGTTTCGGTTCCACCACTTTCTCCCTGTAATTTCTGGTTGGTTCTCCACAATATCAGCAACTACCAAATACTGTAGAAAGTATCTGTATTCTTGGTCTCTGAAAAGGTATTGGTGCACCCATTTGGAATGAATAGATATTTACAGTCAATTTTCTTTCCTTGTTTCCCCTTTAAAAAAGAAAAATCGACAGAGGATTCCCTTAATCTCAAACCTGTGTTCCGAAGCACAATAAATAAGACTATGGAAAAACGATTAGCCCCGTGGCTATTGAGGTGGATATAGTTTCATCTATATGATTTTTCAATATCCAGTCATCTCTGATCAATACCCTGCAGGGAAGGAGGCACAGATGGGAAGCCATTAAAGTGTAATCCAGTACAATATCTTTTTTGCCTGTCCGTGAAAAGGTCCCGCGTGGACTTGTTCTCTCATTTCCTTGAGCAGTTCCTCAGGGAGTCAGAAAGAACTGAAGTGAACACTAACAGCAAGCAAATGATATTCAATGTCATGATTAAAATCACAAAGTCTTTCATCTGGGAAGTTTTCAATAGCATCTGAGATTAAAAGACAAGACAGGAAATCTTTCAGCCGTCAGTCTGAGGGAAAAACAGAACTAAACACTAGAAGGATAACTGCTAGCAATCAAAATCACCAGGCAAGTGATCAACCGAGATAAGTGATAATGTAATTATGCAAAGCAGCAAAGGGTAAGGAGTCGGTCCTGGTGTATTTTCGTTCATCAGTTAAACAACAATTTGTCTCAGTGCCACAGACAGAATCAGCAAAAAGTCGTTCAATAATGACGAGATGTTCTCCCGAGAAGGCGATTCACACTGTTTTCAAGTACGGAAATGTATTGTTGTTATTGTGTGTCGTTGTTGTGCTCATTAATATCATCTGTGGACACATAAAAACTCATTAGCAATGCTAGTACATTTTTGTTTTGCCACCCCCCACCCCCTTTTCTTTCTCTCTTTTTTTTTACGGGCACAATTTAGATGGTTAGAAACCAGCTTGCATCTGGCACAGAAGGTGACCTGGAACTTTTAAAAGTTCCTCGGTTGTTACAGCCGCCATAAAATCGAAACATTTGAGGGAGAGTCTGCCGCGGAAGTCGCATGGAAATAAACGGAAAGACGCAATCCAGCAGAATAATCTCAATATCCTGCAGATCAATAGGTTTGAAAATATAAGAAAGACTCACATCAGCATCTGAATAGACAACTTTGGCAGCAAAGTACAAAATCAGTCTTCTTCCAAATGCATGGCGCCTCAAAATGCTGCATCCTAATGTTTTATTGAATCATTTTAGAAGCCCTTGCTGTGTATGAACAAAAGTGTCCATTATAAAAGTTATTTTTTAAAGAAAAGGCCAAAGAACTGAATTACAGTGGAAAAGTTCCACTGCCAGCCTTGATAAAAAGCAGAATAGAGGAGAGAATCGGTGTGTAATTATTATTTGACTCTGCTGTCGTATCCTTGATGGATTGCAACACAGTATAGCAGATGGTAATCAAGCACCATCATGTACGGGTTCTCATTTCCATATATGCATAGCTTTACCATGAGCAATGGGACAGGTGGGCAGAAGAAAGACGTCAAAAGCGCTTACTGTCTGTCTGTCTGTCTGTCTGTCTGATTGCACGCATCTCTCGTCGTCTGTCTGCCTGCGTGTGTATCTCCCCTAAAGCCTTCTGAATTATGAAAGTGTGCTTTGTGATTGGAAAATGACAACATTAATTGCTTGTAAGCAGAGCGCGGAGGCAGAGGGATTTTTGATCATGCGCTGATTGTGATGGGCTATAAATGAATAACACAAGGTGAGTGAGGGTGAATTATTCATAAGCTGGAAGCTCCTTGCCGGTGGAGGACCCTCAGAGCGTTATCTTTTCATCCAATTCAGCCAGCCGTGCCGCCGTCATTACCAAGGCAGATTGCTCCAGGCCCGTTATTATAATGGCAGCAGTTATTATCGTTAATGCCACTGTCAGTTATTCGTCGACGGAGTCTACCACTGTGGCCATTCCACCCTCAAATTCTGCATTAGAGGTTAGAGCATATGGTTTACACTACCCACAATGCACTATAAAAGCAACTGTTAAGTCTATGCAGGAGGCAAAGTAAGGCCCAAACACATTAAGCAAGTACATGAACACAAATGCAATTTCCAAAATGTGTCAGAAGCCAATTCAAAGCGTAGCACAAATAAGCATTGCACTGCAACAGCAGGCATCACATTAAAAGTAGTCTTTCAGATTATTTTCATGACAGAGCAACAGGGGATAGTTCACCTTCAAAAAAAAAATTTTTCAAACATGTATACATTGCTTTCTTCAGTAAGAAACAAAAGATATTCTGAAAACGGTTTCCTTACAAAATAAAAGCCCCAAAATGTGGCCCAATGTTGTTTGGATCCCAACATTTTTCAAAACATCTTGTGTTCCGCAAAAGAGAAAAATGCACACAGGTTTGGAATGACATGAAGTTGAGTAAATTGCAGAATTTTTTATTTTTGGGTGAGCTATCCCTCACAGCAAAAGTAGGACTATATTATTAAACAACTAATGCAACAGCATTAGTCTCCCTGTGTTCTTAAATTTTCTGCCAATTTTCTTTAGAAAAGTACACTTTTGTTTTAATGAACAACTTTTATTAGTACAATATCAAGTATTTATAATAAAATAATAAAATAAAGTAAAAAAGTTCTCAACCAAACCTGCTTTTGAAAGAGAGACTATGACAGCTGAATAACAGCAGGTCTCTTTAACTGTGATATATAGTCTGATAGTGATTACTATTCAGCATTTGATGGATGGTAAAATAAATTACTGCCTAGTTTGAATTTTAGAGCTTTGATGTATGTGCTACTAAACGTTTGATCAGAGCAGATATTGCCGTTATAAACTGAAGCAAATATTATGTTTTCTCATTTGGGGCATTTAATAAAAGTTGTCGTTGAAATGTAATAATTCATAACCCACAAGTGCTATGACAAAATACTCTAGATTAGGTGTCATGGCATGAGAATTGTGAAACAATAACTACATTACTGAGACTGCATCAAAATATATCATAATACTACATGAGAAGTCAGCACACTTTCTCGATCCTTATCTGCCTCCTTCCCCTTCATCTTCCTTTCTTTCATAATAACCATCTCCATCCTTCTATTTTTTATTACTCTCACAAGTCTCTGACTCGATCCATCAGCCAAAATGTGTTTCCTCTTGTATGTCTGAGTAAAGTCGAATCACCCAGGAACATGCTGCACATAAAATAGAAGGGAGGATTTGGGCTGTTCTCTGGGAATAATCCCCTCATTCTGTGCTAGAGCATTGTGTTCTGTGTAGAACAGCCAGCTTGGCTTTTTCCTACGAGGGCCTATGTAGAGAGTGCAGCTAAGAGTGCTGTTGATTAGCAAGTAAGCTATGTGCCTGCACGCTAACCTCTCTGTGGCCGCCCACATTGTTCTGACACTCGAACAAAGGTCCCAAGAGGAATTGGACAACCAAGACAGGACAACTTTAAGAGTTTAAATCAATTAGCACTTGAGGAAATGGACACATGTGGCAAGAGAGTGACAGGGTACTAATCCTATAGACTGAGCTAATGATGTGGCTAGGCTAGTTAATCTGAGGGTTTCCCTGTTAAGCAACATTGAGATTCTCAGGGCCTGCATCCATGCACACGGACAAGACATTCCCAACTGCTTTACCACACCAATGATCTGAAAATAACATGTGTACTATAATGAATGTATTGATTGTTACAACACCCATCAACACTGGGGCCGCGTTGGTGGACTTAAGTTACTTCAATTAATTTGCAAACAAGTCAAGACTAAAATCAACAGAGCACCTGGCATCTTCCTCGTTAATATAACAGTATGGTAACACTTTATTTCGACTGTCTACTTTACACATTCTACTAACTATCAATAACTTTGCAACTACATGTTAACTAACAGTCATTAGAGTATTAGTAGACTGTCTTCTTGATATCTGCGTACACTTTATTTTGATGGTAACTTTGCAAGTACATGTCGACTAATTCTACTAACCATAACCCTACCTAACTGTCTACTAATATTGTTGAGAGTTAGTTGAGATGTAGTTGCAAATTAATAAGAGTTAGGTGACATGTATTTGCATAGTTACTAATAGTAAGCAGAATGTCTAAAGTGGACTATTGAAATAAAGTGTAACAAACAATATAGTTAGTAAGTGTGACTTACTGAGTTGATGCAGTTCAGTTCCTTGTTGAGGAGCCAGGGCAGGGACAGTTTACCTTCACCCCGGTAGCAGGATTGGATCCTCTCCTTAATCTTTTCCTTGATTTTACGCAGTGTAAACAGGCACAGGGCGGATTCTTTCGGTGGCTTCGACCGGTTTTTTTGGCCCTGAGCAAAAACAATAAACAGCACCTCTTCCTGTTCAGAAATGCCCAACGACCGTGCCAGCTTGGCACCAGGCCGACTGAGGTAGGCGTCTTGAACCAATCGATATTCCACACCATCCTTGGTACAGCCAATAGGAAACTCCACGTAGGAGTAGAACTTGGGGTCATCCACACAGAGGCGGACAATCTTGGAGGTGAAGAATTGTTCACCACTGGCATCCGGCGAGGTGAGTTGGGTGTCCAGTTGGAGAGTTAGGTAGTAGATGAACTGCTCACTGTTGAAGCCATAGACGTAGTAGATATCAAAGGTAGGGAACTTGGAAAGGGTGTCGGATGGAATCTTGAGCTGTGAGGAGACAAACTCATCCTGGTAGACAAAGCTGAACATTTCAGCATTCTCCTCATTAGCCATCAGCTTACGACTCGAGAGAGTCGGGAAGTACTCTGATTTTCCTTCGATGGGTGTACCTACAAACAGTTTTCCGCTGTCTTCACCTTGGGTTCCACTAATAACCACTCCTGACATAGTGCCAGCCTCAGACACACTGGAAAGGTAGTGCTCCTTGCGGTGATGCGGCTCACCCAGTTTGAAGAGGTCATCCAGTCTGAGGAACTGGCATATACCCTGCGAGGTGCTTCCACATGCAATGAGCCTGTTCTGCCCTGAATCCAGAAGCAACAGCTTATTGACATTGCTAGTCTGTGATAGCTCGTGAGGGCAAGACTGAACACCAGGTGGTGGGTAACATTTCTCATTATCCACCACAGGGCCGGTAACATGGCTTCGGAGCTTGGTCAGGTTGCTGGAGAGCTTGTAGATCCAATTGACAGCACCAACGTAGACTTCACCCGTTTTGTTATGGACGACCAAATGCGTAAGCCCTCCCTCTGGTGGGATGAAGTTTCGGAAGGAAGAGAGGTTAACCTCGAGCCCCCCATGTTGAGGAAGGAACGAGAGGAAGAAAAGGAGGAGGAAAGCCTCACAAGTAGAGGCCGGAAGGGGCCTCCTCCCATACGGCAGCATTTTTAATATCTTTCTGAGAGGAAGCTGTAGGCCAGGTGATCCGTTCACCTTTCTGATCCTGGGCCTGGAAAAAACCTGGACAGCGTCTGTCAGTCTACGTTGAGGAGAGCAACTTATTGACCCAGTGTCCTCTCTGCTCTCTCTGCACGGAGCTGTCGTCTACACCATCATCTGCAGCGCCATGGCCGCTAGCCCT
Organism: Leuciscus leuciscus; assembly: GCF_965113295.1. Taxonomy (NCBI): domain Eukaryota; kingdom Metazoa; phylum Chordata; class Actinopteri; order Cypriniformes; family Leuciscidae; genus Leuciscus; species Leuciscus leuciscus. Next base: position 10,496,837 of record NC_138742.1, read on the forward strand.
GCAAGGGTAGAAAAACACATCATGAGTGCTGGAGAAAAAAAAACTGAATAGAACATTGTCTATTGATTTGACTAGAGTTTAAAAGTTCTGCCTGCCCAAAAGAAAAAATAACCAATAATACATAAACATAAATATCTTACAGTGGGGCCCTGGGTGGAATCCTATACAACATTTAATGAGTGTGTCAAGCTTGCAGACAGCAGTGCACTCCACAAACTCCACACTGAGAACTCGTCTGATAGACCTGCTGTGCCCTTAAATATTTCACACAGTCTGTGCCAACTCAGCTGGCACAAAAGGGAAGCAAAGGAGCGAGAATAGAGTAGGAGAGAGTAGGGGAGGTGAGGAATGAGGAATGAGTAAGTGATGCCATAACTGTTGACTGGTTTACCAATTCACCTTGAAGAACACCATAAGCTCAGAAGCATCAGCAATAAACGCTCTCATTTCCTCTCACGCTTGCTCAGAGAAGCCATTCAAGTTGACCCCGCATAAAACAAAAGTACTTTCCTTGAACTGTGGGAAAGCGTTCTGATTTTAAAATACCACAGTACAGACAACACACCCTCTTGGCTCGACCACAGGACTGCGGAAAGAGAGACAATCCATCAAATTTGCTCTAATTGAAAGTCTAATGACATTCATGTGATCATGGGTTATGAAGAGGAGCTCTGGGTGTCCAGCTACATCCTCAGAGTGCAAAACCACTTAAACAAGGGCAATATCAGGCCTCTCATCTAGCCAGCAGCAGGGACTGTCTGCTGCTGTGACCTTCTTCAGTGTTCAAAACAGAAGCATCATTGTATCTCAGATGACATTTATCTCACTTCACAAGACTATTGAGCGAGGAGACTGCCTCTGGGTCTCATTCACCGCTCAATGCTGTGAGCCATACTGGGGGCTGACTGTCATGCGCAAGGCTACGAAACAACTGTGCAAGAAATCAGATACACATGCTGGCAAAAACTCCTACATCAGCACACATCATATACTGTAGGACAGGGCTCTTCAGCTCCAGTCCATGAAGCAGTGTCCTGCAGGTTTTAGTATCAATCCCAATTTAACCCACCTGTATGTGATTTGCAAGTAATTCT
>NC_138742.1:10498130-10580630 GCF_965113295.1 Leuciscus leuciscus
ATGTCTTCTAAACAAGTCAGATTTTCAGCTATTTTTAGTTTATACCGTTTCACTGTATTTGCTGTGTAATGTAGTGTGCTGACAGGGGTCCAAATTTCTCTCTGCTGTATTGATCATCACAGCTGAGCTCTTCTCAGCTCAACTGACTCAGAGTCAGCACTCCTAGGTGCATTTTGGCTCTGTAATACAGGAACACTGTCAAAGCTAATTCCCAGCAGTAAAAAAACACAGAAAAATTGCCTATAAATAACCAAGTAACTAACTAAATAACTCCACAACACACTTAAAATTGAATTTATCAGTGCTGCACCTGACCCATTATCAACTATAAAAAACAAAGCTGTCAGAGTTTTGACTTATCTGGGACAAAGATATGCTAATGAGATGGCAGAAACTGCTTAAACGCAGATCCAAGTGTCCACTTATTTTAACTCAGAAAATGAAAAGAAAAATAAGAGAGAGAGAGAGACTACAATAAACTGAAAATTCAGCAAAATATATACATGTGCTGCAATTTATAATACTGCACAGCAATGCTATTTGCGTGGGATAGAGCAATTAGGATATCCCACCCACTTGCTCCAAAAAGGCCCACACCAAGGATAAAGGTGAAATTGGATGAATCAATTAGAGGAGGTATGGGAGTTGCATGGCACCTTCAGGATAGCAAAACCTGCCTGGCTAGGAAAATGGCTGGCAGGACCAAGGTATCCACGATGATTTATTGCTTGTGGCACATAAATTACAGCACAAGCCATGAAAACGGCACCTCATACTTAAGCAAATTTATACAGAGCGCCTCTTTAACATGGAGGTCACATCGCTGAGCATTGTGGGGTAGAAAGCATGCAGGACTGTGATGGCCACAACTAAACCACCCAGTGAGGCTCTGCATAGCAGGATCTGCTTTCTATTACAAGCACGCAGACACACTCACATACATCAATACATAGAGGCCTTAATCCACAAACACACACAAGCTGGGCTTTCTTTATAATTCTGCTTCTGTCTTTATGTCTGTCTGTCTGTCTGTCTTGAAATCTTTATCCTGTCTGTCTTTCATTCTTTCTGTTTGACATTCATTAATTCTGCCTGTCTGTATATCTTTTTTGTCCATCCTTTCTCAATTTCAGTCCTTCTGCCTACCTACAATTAATTACCACCACTATTATCAGGTGTCTAAACACGAAAACAGATTCTGAACTGCATAATAAAAGGAAATCCGCAATAAATACAATTTATGTAATCAAATTAAGATTTCAGATTAGTGTGATAAAATGAACGCACAAAACGAAAATGTGTACAGGACAAATATTTGAATATTATTACTGTTAAGCCACGCAGGCATATCAAAAACCAAACCCCTGGAAGACTCTACTGATAAGAAACAACAAGAAGAAGAAAAAAAAACATTTGCATGTGCACCAGAAGCCAGCTAGCCTACATATTTGCAATGAAATTAGAACACCACCACTGGTATGCTTTGATATAAGTCAAGATATTAAAACCAGACAGACTCGATTTAGCCTACAATTTAAAAAAGCAATAATAAACTCAATCCAGCGAGACCTCCAATGAAAGGGATATTTTAACAAAGCTACACTGTGACTGTGATCGCAGGGGATGATAGAGGAAACAATGACTTGTTGACAGCATGAAATGATTTGCAAAACAGTTTTGGAACGACATGTCATCTCATCCAGCTAAAAAGAGGATATAGCAATGCAAGTTTGTTTCAGTCTAGGTGGCCAATTTTCAGTGTGAATGCTGCAATGCTAAATCACAGACTGTGCGAATGTTATGAGGACGACGATTTAGAGGGATGCAGCGGGCCTGGCTGTGGAAATAACTCCTTCATGCCAGAGAGGAGAAATAAAAAGCTGACGGCAACAATGGTGGTTAAAAGGCGACAATGACTGCAATTTCTGCAGTTCCTTAGCTTAGCCTAATGTACACATATTTTAAAAGGCAAAAACAGCCAAATAGTAACTGTTCCCGTGAGAGTTGTTGATGACAAGAAACTGCATATGCAACAGATTTAACGAGTGAGGCAGAATATTTAGCAGGAGAGAATGTAGGAAAGAAGCTGGATTTATGAAACATTCTTAAGATTGCTTTTTTCTTAGAAGAAAGTTTCATATTATCAAAAACTTTTCTTTAGATAAGAAAAAATAAGAAACTTCATAAGACAAAACTTAAAAGGATAGTTCACCTAAAAATTTACATTGTCATTAATTACGCACCCTCATGTCATTCCAAACCTGTAAGACTTCTGTTCATCTTCGGAACACGAATGAATGTTTTTTTTATTAAATCTGAGAGCTTTCTGTCCCTCCATTGACAGCAACGCAACTACCATTTTAAAGCTGCAGAAAGGTAGTAAAGACCTCATTAAAGTAATCCATGTGACTTAAAGGGGATAACCCCACATAATTTAACACTATTTACAAAATGAGTTTCAAAGCTATAACGTAAAGCTCTCAATTTCATTAAAAATATCTTCATTTGTATTCCGAAGATGAATGAAAGTCTTACGGGTTTAAGGCTAAAGTTAACTAGCATACTACTGTTAGGCTAATGGATATTAAAATTGGCAGTTACATTTCTGTTCTCTGAAGAACAGACACCATCCATTTGCTTATATCCACTTCCGCATGAGATCACGTGAGGTGCTCCCTCTGGCATAATAATCTTAATAAAATCTTGTAGTGTGTGTTGCGCCACAATTTTCAAATCTTGTAGTATGTGCATGTTCTGAGAAAAGACAATCTGGTAAAGATTCTCCTTATGAGCATGATGCAACCAGATTTCATAATATAAAATATTTTAAAAATCCTGAAGTCTGAGCCCGTCTTAAAGAATGTTTTGTGAATCTGGCCTCTGGGGCCCACTACATAAACTGCTAAGACTAATCTTACAAGTTAGTCACAAATTGTTTTCTTTAAGACTGTTGTTCATAAAAATTTTGAGTCAGTTACATAAAAATGTAAATTGGCCTAATTTGATTTCAAAAAGTAAGATTGACTGCCCCTTGACGAAATGCTAGTGGGTCATGTATTTTTTAGAAAATGTACATAGTTTATGTATTTTTATTAAATATAAAAGTTATATTATTTATGATTTTTAATAATGTATAATGCTGTTGTTATTTAATAAAAGATTATGAATCAGCTAATGAACCATGAGGAATAAGACAAAACCAATGCAGACAAATGTGGCTTATGCACAGCATAGAACACAAAACAAAACATTTGCTCTGCTTCTCACTGATTGCTAATTGCTAATCTAATACTGCCAGACTAGTCCTGCCCTGTTTAAATGACCAAAGAAAGTTGCACTCCGCCTCCATTCAGGCCTTTTGACTCTACCCCACACTCTCTCGTGCTGAGGGTGGGTATTGTTTGGGTTTGACTAATGGCCGTGCAGCGGGGAGGGCCCGGTGTCTGCAGGAATAGAGGACACTGAGGAGGTGATTGTGCAGCAGGCCTGTTGCACTGTGGATGTGCCAAAATCAGAGAACACTGTCCTCCTTTTATAGCGTCACTCCTTAGCGTGTGACCCACTGACACCATGACAGCTGCCCCCTCCTCCTCGCCCCCTAAACCACCAACAACTTCGCACAGCAGTTTCAACAGTACCCTAATATAAACAAGTGCATTTTGGGAAGAAAAAAAAAGGTGCCAGATTAGCATGACACAATATATCAATGGTTTACAGCTGATTTTACTTATGGACCCAGATATTTACAGCCCAACACAGAAGAAAATCCTTAATCAAACATTGAAATTTATTCTTGTCACCAGTTTTAGGTTTTTGGCTGCCAGTAATTCACTTCCTAAAACACATTGTGGTCGGCACAAATCATGTTTGTCCTTGTTGTACATTATGGGTTAAATTTGTTTTGTTCATGGTTTGAATGTGGGGCATCTCACAAACACATATTCATGCTGGCAGCTGACTAATTTGGCCATTTTCTACTAAGTGACAATCAAATTTGTTCCAAAATACTGTAGATTTTGATTGGACATGGACTCGGGAGGTCAACAGCAGAAGAAGTGGGAAGTGTTTTCACCTTTTTTTTCTTTCTTACTGTCCACCAGTTAAAATCAAACTTAACATGCCACACCATGTCAGAAATGAATCATGTCCTTAGAATAAACAGTGTGGGATGAGAGTTTAAAACTTAGATTAAAGAGTTTTGAAAAACTGAGTATGTGTAATAATAATGGCCTTAGCAAGCACCACAAACTCTAAAGATACACAATGTGAAATGATGTGCAGCTAAACTTACATGCTTCCTAAAATCAAAAACTGCCGTGTTATTATATGGACTAAAGACAGAGCAGAAGAAATCCAGGCTCATAAGGTCACAGTGGGCATAAATTGTGAGCTATGGGAAAAGACACGACACTTCAAGGGAAAAGCCATCAAGTCTAATCACTGGATCTTTTTACATTGCTGTAAATGTTGCTACTGCAGCAGTTCGCTTATGTTATCGCTTATGTTATCCCTGCCCCAGATGACACAACTGTGACCAACCTACACTACAAGACAGCTAGTCATGACATTAACACATGCCTGTAATGATTGCAAATATTATTGTAAGAAAACATATGGTCAGTATGACTGTGGCGAAGTCATCCATATTTACTATACACAAAAATGCTTCATACAACCATGGATCCTGCACTTTGGTACCAAGTTGATGATATTAAAATAAAATGAAATAAAAACATAAAACAGACAAAATAAAAAATAAGCAAAATAAAACCAAAGGTAAATAAAGTAAAATAAAAAATAAAAATAAGTAAAATGAAAGAAATTGAATATGTATGTATAATATGTATACTCAAATAAGTATGAGTAGTACAGACTCAATTGTTTTTGTTCAAGTGACAGAAAGCCAATATGTATAAAAAATTTGCTGATATATATATACAAAATGACTGATACCATTGTGTAAAAGTATACAATATTTAATATTAATGCCAATAATTTTATAATAACTGATCAATTATATCAAAACAAATGGTATTTCTTAATATATTAAAATGTAACATTTTAAATGACTGCTCAACAGCATTGTAGTTTCTGCTGTGATATTAAAAACCTATAAAAAATTGTGACCACATTAGCATATTTTCACATAGAGGTGTGTACATGCACAAATGAATGAATACACTTGTAAGAAACTGTAAGGAATACACAATCACAGTGTTTGCAACACCCACAAACGTGGATCAAACAGACACATCCCATTCCATCTCTGGTTGTGTTAATAGATCCACGTCCATTACCACACCTCAGTGTCTGGGCTACAGCTCCCACAGAGCCAATAAAAGCACGCAAACACTGCTGACTCAAAGTTCAGCCATCAATAAAAAGCTTTCTCCCTCCTGGGAAGCGTTTGGTTATTTCCTTCTGCAGCCCATTGCAGAAGTACGTCCGCCGCATCTTTTCCTCTTTCATTAGCTCGCTCTCATCTGTTGTGCAATCGACTTCATTATGATAAACATGGCTGCAAATCAAAGTGTTTTTTCGTAAATTCCACAATTACGATATACGATGTCATTTCTAAACCAGCTACAATTATCCGCGGCAAATGCCAAGCTAAAACTCGTGCCAGGATCAGAATGTGAAACGCTCCACTGATTCCGGCTGTGCAATGCTTTAAACTACAGGGGAAAAGGGGGCATAAAGACTTCAAATCCCATAACGGTAGCTCCCGAGCTCATGGTGTTTCATGTTCCGCAGGCCTCGCTAGCGCACATTCCATCAGGATCGCATCATTGGGCAACGGCCATTCTCTGGCCCGCTTCCCTCCGCACACTGCAAGCATGCAATGATATACGTGAGTTTGTGTGCTGAGCTTCACAACTTCACTCATTACTATGCACCCACCTACACATGCATGCATACAAACAAACATCTTTAGCAGTGCTTTCATCTTAAAAGACTTATCAAGAGTAAAGTCAAGCATGAGATGAAATGGAGTGTGATTTTGTGCGTGCGTATGCGCCTTCACTGTAGTGTGTCATCTGTGTGACCTTTCTAGTCAGATATGTGCGTTCCCGGTGAACGCATTTGTGCTAACACAATTACACTCGGCTAATGAACAGAGTGGTGAGATAAAGCTGTCTGAATGCTAGCTTCATCCCACCAACTCAATCTCCTTTAAAGGCTACATTTGCATCTTTAATAGAAATGAAATTCCTCATTACACGTGCAAGCTGCTGGTGGCTCGTGGAGAAAGAGACCGAAAAGAGCAAAGAACAGATGTAAATCAAACTATTTACACACTCTTGCCCATAGGCTAACCGCTGTGGTCTCGTGCAAACAGATTAGAATGGCAATTGATTCCAATTCTACTTAACGATTCAGGGTTTGTTAATTCCATTAACTTTTTATTGTTGAAGAAGAATTGTCCTAACTACATAATTAAATATACTAAAAACTAAAGTAACACAATATTATATTTATTAAAATGAAACACCATTATAATAAATTCATTGCAAAGGACCAATTATGTCCCTTTTCCACAAGAATGGTTCGCATTCTGGAGCCAGGTAAACTGGAGCCTGTTGCGAACTGGCCGCTTGCTTTCACGGATTTGAGGAATAAACTGTGACGTAACGCCTGACTATGACCAGTCTAAAAAAACATTGCTCGTCCCGGGGGTTCATGCAAGAGTAACGGAGGCAAGCTAGTAAGAGTCACTGCTCGGAGGTTACATTTGGTGCCATGACCCGGATGGGAGTGAGGTTTAGAGGAGTGAGTGTAACGGAGGCAAAGCTAGTAAGAGCTGTGCGTGTAAACTTCACTCCCCTGGCCTCAAAAGATGCACTGGCGACTGAAGCTGGAGAACTGCAGTCTTTAGTGTCCTTGTTAGTGTGCCCGCCTCTCATGCCAGAGACGCCGGTCGGAGCGGGTCAAGTAGGACCTTTCTGTTTTGCTGCTCACAGTACCAGGAGTGATTCTATTGAATCAGCAGCTTGTATAAACTGCCTACACTCATCTGTCCTTTTCAGAGATCAATTGAGACTAAAACTGTTGATTCACTCGCACTCTTGCACCCTGGGTCTCTCTTGCGCACATAGCTTTATATTTCTCCATCCCCCGCTCCATTCGAAACCAGCAAGTTTTTAAGGGCCAAAGTTGAAAAATCTTTCTAGCCTGGAAGCCCCTTTTCTGCAGTGGAAATGTGCAGAGCGGTTCGAGAACGGACTTGAATGTGTACGATGTGATTTGTACGGAAAAGTGTAGCGTAAAGCAACTCGTACAAAAACGTACAAATGATTATCGTACAAATTGCAAACTAATGTGGTAAAACGTAAAATAGACACAAATTGCCATGAGTGTGTTTTAGATATGTTGTCTATCAATGAGCGCACATTCAATTCAGAAAGCTCATAACTCATTTATAGCACTTTGGTTTGCCATGACACTGTAGATTCAGTAGAATCTCTGTTTTCAAACCTACTACAGCTATGAAAGAGTACCGCAAAGATTAAGCAGGGTGAAAGATGTCCCTTAGAGCTTATTATAGATCTTCCACATGAGAGAGAGTCTGTGGTTTATAATGCTTATAAATTTGGCCTGGAGAACGAGAAACTTGATCCTAAGTCAGCAATTAGGGCACCTTGTCCCAGGAGTGTCTGAGCCCTACAAAGGAGTTGATCAGTCAGAGTGTGACAATTATGATGAATAGCCTCAGTACGCCAGCTGTCCGACTGCTCCTTTGGCCATTAATATTACTCGCGGCTCTACTGCAGCAAAAAGCCACTGAAGCTTTCGCTCACCCCTTTCTAGCTCTTTCAATTCAGGAATGTGTTGCCATGACAGTGACCGATGGCTCGGCAGCAGACGGGGAGCCCGCTCATCCCAGCCAAGGGTTGAGGTTGGTGTGAGAACGTGTCAGGGCCCCGCGGGCGAAGGATCAGAGACCGATCCACTGGAAAACTGGAAGCGTCTGTAGATGTGGTACTGATTAGTGGCGGGTGCGGGGGAGAGCTGCAGGTATTTCAGCTATGCTCTGCGTTTACCACAGGGGAATCCGGCTAGCGAGACCTACAAGCAAAATTGGGCTATATGGGAGCGAGGAAAAGCAGAGATGTCAAATGTGTGATTTTTAAAGTGTGAGACCTTCCTTTCCTTTTAGCGTGAGCTGTAATTGCAAACACATTTAGCCCTCGTGGTGCTACAGAACGCGCTTAAGACAACAAGGCCTGCCAAAGGGGTGTCTGTTCGTGGAAGGTTCCCTGTTTTGAGCCGACAGGCTGATGAGGCTCAAAAAGGGATGCCTTACGTATATCTATGGTTTGATCAGGAAGTCGGGAAGAAAAACATCTAACGTGTCAAGGTTTACTTTTCATGACAAGGCGAAGCAAAATTTGGTCAAACAAAAACAACTTACTTCTGGAATCACTTAAAGCAGTTATGGATATGTGAAGGTCAGGATCTTCTATATATTAATCAAACAAAGAAGACTTTGCCAAAGCTTCAGTTACGATTATCAAATTCACTAACAATGGCTTCAAGAAATTCATTTTAGGATAAATCGAAACTGTTGTATCATTCCCCATTTAAAAGCATATAGGAGAGCAAAGCATCTGCAGAAGCATAAAAGCAAAGTCCTATACCAGATGATTAAGTGAAAAAGGAATAAAAGAATAAATGACTCACTATACAGTGCAACCACAAATGACCACGAACAAACAAAATATCAGCTACAGCACATCTGTGTGCAAGAGCAAACGCTGACGTTCATTACGAATGAGTCACGGCTCTTATCAGTAAATCACTCCACATAATGAGTTCATAATATTCTTTTATAATAATGAGGGTTTAATGTAGAGGAACGTTTTTTATCATTTATTTAAAAACAACAACAACAACAAATCAGGGTTCCCAGCCTTTTTTGTCAAACCACTCATATTTGCATGAAGTAGTGTACCACCCAAAAATTCCACATAATATATAGATTATGATTAAATAAACTATGATAATATTTTCATATAATTATTTGATAAATAGATTTAATAATTTAATAAATTATTATAAATTTAATAAATGTCAAATTTAATTTTAAACTGTAATTAAATATTTAATTTATTTATTACATGATATTCAAACCATTATATTTATGAATATTGGATTTTAAATATCAAAATAAAAATACAATTAAATTCAAATAATTTGTAATAAATAACTATTTTAATAATTTTTGCTTTAATTTGTAATAAAAAAAAAAACATTTTAATTCAGCATTGGAATTTTTATTTTTAGAAAAAATAATAATAATAAATGGATCCTCTTGACTAGATTTAGAGTCCACAGGGCGTTAACACACTGTCAGTTTGTTTGAGTGTTTATTAGAGAGCTCTAGTGTATTTTCCCCTGAGGAGAGTTTGGACACTACCCCAGTCTGGTGGCTTATATAGCAGAACAAGGGCCAGGCCATTGTTTCGTCCCTGTTTGCATTTCCCCCACCGCCAGTGTGACCGCCTCATCTGGACACGATTGAGAACTCAACAGGAAACGGGAAAGAATGGCACTGGAGTCTATAAAACTTTAAGAACTGTCTAAGGATGGCCAGTCTGCAAACACACGTGCACAAACACACACACACACACACACGTGTGCCTGGCAAACAAACCTGTCCTAAAGTCAATCAAATGAGTAAACAGGAGAGCGCTATCATTGAGGTAACACACACTGATATCAGTGGCAGACGACTGCTGAGCAGCCCTTATGTTAAACCGCTTGCACACAAACTTACATCCGGTTTAATGCCAGCGGCACAGCCGAGGGTCGCCCGGCTCTGCTGATGGTCATTAAGGCACTGCACTGCCATCACTCACAGGGTCACAGGAGCATGAGAATCGAGCTGGAAACAGCTATGTAGCAAGAGGCTAAAACAGACTAGTCTTATCTAAGCCAAGAGTGTGCGCGCAAGAGTGTGAAAGGGACAGTATCGTCGGCCGCTGTAAATACCAAACTCAAGAGGATCACACTCTCAATTATACAGTGACCCGGTGGCAGCCACAAAAGCAAGCCTGACGAAGACCGCTGCTGGATTTTTATCGTCACACACACAAAAATACATCTGCCAAGGACGAGGAAGTAAAGCTAGCTATTAACCTACTCTTCCTTCCTCTTGCCCTTCAATAAACAGCGCCGCATATGTCCTTTCAGACTCTTGTGTGTTAAAATTCAAACCCACATTCATTTTTTTGCACATAAGAAATGAATGTTTGGGATAGAAGCACATTTATAAGCAAAGAAATGGAGAAATATCTATATTGCATCGGGCCGCTCGCCAGCTCTTAGCACAACTCATTCTTCTTGCGATCATCTGGAGCGTTCTGCCGAGCCTTTATACCAAACAGCATCTGCTGCATCTCACAAAAGCCCTCATCCACTGAGAGATTTCGAGTCCTAACAGCTGCGGATGGGAAGAAAGATGTGCTTATGTCTCTGTCCTTCTGAATATTAAAAACAGAGGTGTTTCAGTTTAAGCCTATAGAAAGGGCATGGTCACATTGACTTCACCTCATTCTGGAGTCAAATACCTAGGGGAAGGGTGTGGAAAACTAAACTAAGGAATAAATAGTAGGGCTTGTATCAATATTACATCTGTTCATACTTAGGGTTAGGGTTTTTTTTATTTTAGTTTAATGTTGTACAATTTGTGCTACAAATGGCATGAATTATACCTCAAAAGCTAGCCTATTACTAGTGATCAAAGTACAGTTTAACCTGGCAGACAAAAAAATAAAAATCCATGGCAAAAAAATAAAAATACAATAGACTTACAATGAAAGACCCAAGCCATATCTAGGGATCAGAATTTCACAAAGACCTGAAGTCAGGCCTGTAATCACCTACCTAGCAACCACCCAGAACACCCTAGCAACTGCATTGCAAGGTCCTGGCATACTCCAAGAAAACACTAGCATCCTACTGGTGAGTTTTGTAAAGGCAAGCATGCAACAACAACATAAATCTAGCTCAAGAACAGCAGTACAATTGCACACTCTTTTGGGCTTTTTTCCAACGTTTTACTGACAAGAGAGAGCACACGTGAATTGACAGAAGAAAGAGAGAGGGAAAACAAGACAACGAACACAGACGAGATACAAACCAACACCTTTCACAAGAGGGCCGCCACTTGAGTATTCTTCAACTTTACAAATGGGTAGTTGACAAGTCAACAGCAGGATTTTATAAAACATTTATGTTTAAAGGAAACTGTGTTTTTAGATGCTATGTATGCTATAACTACGTTTGCCCCATTTTGTTTTAAAAAAAAACAATGTTTGACAGCTAACAGATAACTTAACTTTTTTTCAAAATCATCTGAAGGGACATTTCACTCAAAAATTTAATTTGTTTCATCCTTTACACCCTCAAGTTGTTCCACCTGTATGAATTTCTTTCATCTGCTAAACACAAAAGATATTTTGAAGAATGTCTGTAACCAAAGAGTTGATGGGCCCCATTGTCTTCCAAAATATTTTTTTCACAAGTCATTGAGGCAACTGTCTGAAGGAAACTTTGGGGAAAATTTGAAATGACATACTGTACAATATTCTTGTATTCATGTTTTAAAAGACAATAGAACTAGACTGATAAAATGCCAGATGCTTGATTTGATTTGTGTGCTATTAATCTGGGGACATACTAAGGAAAGCTTTTTCCATATCTCACATAACTGCATGATGAAATTAAGACGCATTGAAAAATATATTTGTAAAAAAAAATCTTCAACATGAAATATCAGATTCTTAATCTTTTAATATCTTCTTCATGAAGCAACTGCCAGAAAAAAAAAGAAAAAAAAACACTGCACATTTAAAAAGTGGAAATTACATATAGCATAGAAGAACCCACTTCTACTGAGCACCATATTGTGCATTCATCATGCGTTCACAGTCTCACTAAAGACACAGTTGAGTGCTTTATGGTGCCTAATCAGTCTAGAGACAAGTATTTTCTCTTTTTTCCAGCTGAAATCTGAATTTACTGGCAATAGGCTGTCAGAAAAGTTGGATCCATTGAAAAGCTCCTTTGGGAAGCAACAAGAGGTGGCGAAGAAAACATCTTACAAACAGTGAATCGCACACCGCTCTAAACACACGTTAAATGCAGGTTGTCAGGAGAGGTGTAAAGGCGCACACCCCAACACCCCTGTGGCTGAATGCCTACTAGTCATTCCATCAGAGTGACACTTTCAAATACGCACACTCACACACATGATGTCATCTTCTCCCTCGCATATTCAAATAGACACACACCTACCATAAGCACCATAACACATTATCTCTCTCCTAACAGAGTCTCAAAGGAGATTTACTTGTGCATCCCGCACACAAGACACTCACACTGACCCACTAAGGCACGATGACACGCGTACAGTCCGTCCCCCACGACACCTCCGGGCTCTGCAGTGAAGCATGTCAAGAGAATTCCATCTGGGGAGAGGAATTTGACCTCCGACCTCTGTTTATGACCCATCAAAGGGAAGCCTGCTCATTGGTCTGGCAGAGTAATCATTTCCAGATCGGGCCACTCAAAGAGAGTGTGTTCGAGAGGGAGAGAGAGAGGAGATTTTCCAGGGAGACAGAATGCCTGCAGCCGGCTATGTTAAAGGAATCAGGCTGCTGATGTTCAACAGAGCTCTACAGAGAGGCCCATGTTCAAAATGCAACTTAACCAACCTCTCAGAGAGAAAAGATTAAGAAAGAAAGAAAGAAAGAAAGAAAGAAAGAAAGAAAGAAAGAAAGAAAGAAAGAAAGAAAGAAAGAAAGAAAGAAAGAAAGAAAGAAAGAAAGAAAGAAAGAAAGAAAGAAAGAAAGAACACTTATGACAATTGATAATCCATGCAAAGAGTAAGATATAGTAATAAAAAAATATCTTATAAATATCGCCTAGGGAGAGCAAATTTATGCGCAGGCAATATAAAAAAAACAAAGACGAGGATGCGAAAAAAGTGCATAGTTTTTAAACACTTATTATACGAGCCATCATGTTTTGCATTTATATAGAGCTGTCATGTCACTGTAATACTTAAGAGCTCTGACACATCACTGTCCCTCATTGACTACCTTTTGCAACTGTCTTGATAACTTTGGGTATGGAAAATCTTTGAAGTGACTACCATGAGCTGCATGAAATTCCGATATGACTGCAAAACATCTGACCTGTATTGGATTTAGAGCCACATATGGAAGTGGCACAAATCGGAATTGAAAAGATCAGATTCCATGCGTTTATGCAGTTCACACTTCATGAGAAAAATCAGATCTGGGCTACATTTGCCAGTAGTCTGAACGCAGTCTGACATACTGAAGTTGTGTTCACACTGACAGCAATGTGCAGTAATAACGCAACCGAAAGTCATTAATTTTCTGTAAGATTTTGACCAACCACTGGCGAAGTTGAGCTGAGTTTGTCAGTTTATGCAAATGAGCAGGGACATAATCTGCCATCTGGAGTGCAGATAAGCTTAAATGTAAAAACATCTACTAGCAATTGACTTTGCAACACTAACCATTGTAAACAGACCTTGAGAGAGTAACAAAAATGGCTGTCAAATACTAATATGGGAATACATTCTATTTCATTTCAAACTCATCTCATTTTCCGTTGCATCCATGAGGAGTTTTTAAAGTTCACTCATTTGGAGCTGTTGTTGGCATAATCACCTTCTTAAAAAGAAGCAGTCCGTTCCTTGACTTGCTCGCTCTCAAACTGCTGGAAAAATCATGATTAGCTGTTAGAAACATGATTAATGATTTCTGTTTCCCGAGCTGCTCCTCTGTCAGAAAGCATCATTATGGAATGAGAAGTTTAGTGGGCTCCAAAGAAGTCTGCAGTGACAAGGAGGTCCCCCGTCAAAGACCCCCCGTGAGGTTAGAGGTCAAGGGGCAGCACGGATTAGGGCGACACGTCACCTCGCTTTGGGATTTCAATTAACCCTTTCACAGTCCTCTGTTACTCTGGCAACGGATAAGCCTGACACGACAGATCCAATGCGCTGGTTTCTCTCACCCGGATTAGACCTAATCCTGAATGAAAACCAACTCACAAAGCGGGCTCCAAATCAAACCCGCCTTTAGCCCAAAACCAGCCAAGCAAAGATCACCAGCAGCCAAAATTACAAAGCAAAGGTCCCGATCTATAATGCCAGAATGAACCACAAGCGAAAACAGTTAAGATTATGAGGTCAACTATCTGAATCCATTCTGGCAGTATTAAAGGTTGAACATTACCCAGAGAGATCAATACACGCCGTCTTTTAATGAGATATTAATTAAGAGGCGACTGAACACCAGGACCTTGACTTAACAAGCTCAACGCTCTTATTAAAACCAATTCAATATCATGAAATATTACATCTATCAATCTATCAAGAGCCAGCTTTATCCATTTATTGATTTGCTGAAACAACTCCACGGAGCACCATATTATAAACTACACCGTATCCTGCACATACTATCCAGTTTCTTACACATTGAATATGCACCTATATGGCTACTGTTGACCTCTTGAAAGGACTTTTAGAGCATCTGTGGTCCTAGGAGAGGGACGTCCCCTTGGGCCCCATCACTTTTAGTCTTACTTACATGGCCAGTCTAGAGATCGTGCATTATTTAACTGGCTTTCAGTACACAAACCACAACTGCCTGAGGAAGTGCTTCAGCGGCAGTATCCAAGGAAAGACGACGGCCAAATGAAATGAACCAGACAGTAAATAGTCTATTATTGAGTTCACACTGCTTATACCATAAGGAGGCATCACAAAGAGCAAACCTGCTCAAACCACAATGAACAGAAAGGTGGGAAACGGATTTTGCACACACAGCCCAAATTTACTTATGCAAACCCTTATAAACACACGTGGCTATTCTTATAACTAACTTCACATTGCCTACAGCGAAGATTTCAGAGTCACTTTCATCAGAAGGGGTAAATAAACCAAACCAGACCTGAAGGGATACGTTGTGAGGGACGCCTTTGAATAAAGTAAAAAGAAATTTGGCTCCAAGATGCTGCCAGTCTGTGACTTCCATTATAAGAGCCCTAAAGCCCTTCTCGATACAAAACAGGCAAGCGAAAAGGAAAAACACAACGGCACCAGTTAATAATACCCTTAACAGCTGGTTTGGCATCAGTGAAACCTACCCTATGCTTAACATAATACATTGTGAGTGTCGTAAAAATGCTGTCTAGGATCAGTTGTAAGGGCCATAGAAAACTCCACAGAGGGTGATGGTAAAGCTGTAGTCTGCAAGCAGATGGCAGATAGCATTGATCGGATTCAAGCCCCGATAAGGCTGAGGGATAGATGCGCTGTCCTGGAAACTACAAAGGAGAGGTGAGTGGAAAGGTCCCCCCCACCCTGTCCCAAAAGAGAAATCCACACCACTGACTGGTATTGACGTACATTAACGGTCCCAGACGTTGTAATTTAAATCTAACAGCATGTATCACTAATAACGCTAACTGATGTAATGTTCAATATGCATAAGGGGTCAGGGGCCAACCCACGATGGGTGAAAGCTGCAAAAGCTCATTCGAGGGCCCTTGACACTTTCATTCTCAATGGTATGTGGCCTGACAATGATGTCAAAGGTCACACTTGGTATTTCAAGCGCTAGTCGAATAGCTGGACTCCAGGAAGTGGTCAAGACACAGCTGGTTAGTTCGACAGTGGAAAATAGTCAGTCCCAAATGCATACGGATTGTGCTCTCTCCATCACAAACACATGACTTATCTATTCCTAGAATATGGTGCCATGTTATACCATAGAATTATAAACTGCTGAATCATGTTTTCTGGAATGAGATACTCCTGGTGATGGTCAAGCTTCATTGGTCACCCCAGGAAAGCTTCTAATCTCACTAACGGCCTCATACTTTGACAGCAAAACAAGAAACAGCAGCTCAAAACAAAGGTAGGGAACTAGGGATGGAATTTTTTCCCCTCCTAAACCAGTTGTTAGTTCTTTTATTTTGATGGGCTGTTGAAAAAAAAAGAAGAAGAGGGCTGGAAAAACAAGAAGAATGAGAGCTCATCATTGCTGTCCTGACATCATGAGTGGCACTGATCCTACACTGAGGTTCCCAGCTGAGACCTCCAGTCTGTTGAGGGAGCGAGAAAAGCTGCATCTCCTCTGGACGACGGCCATAACAAACAAAACATGGCCTGACCCTTCAATCTCCAAACACAGCTCGAGCCAAAAAACTATTTATACACACACAATAACTCAGAAAAGGGAAATAATAATGAATTTGATGCAACAGCGCTCTTTGCATTACTAAAATACAACAGAGTAGGCTGCTAATAAAACTGATCAAATATAAAATGGTAGCCTAATCTCTATTCCTGTCATATTCCTATGGCATGAAGTATCTAAATATCACACGCTTTCTCAGAGGGATAACCATCTGTCAGCCTTTGGCGCACACTTATATAAACGTACATACTAGAAGAAAAGTGAAGGGAGAAACAATTTTATTATCTCTTCCTCTGATCTGATACAGTCGGCTTCAAAACACTTCAGGCCTGACTGCCTTTATTGTGTTAGTTTGACGTCTCCACAGATTTGAGGTGCAGAAAGAGCTGATAATGGATTGGAAGAGTAAATTAAATAACTTGTGTTTTATGATAAACTCAATCAAAAAGATATCATTGTCTGTCCTAGAAGTGATACTGAAGGAAACTATAAAGACAAGTTAGCAGCTAATGAGAATCTAAGAGCCCTCTATTCAAGAGAAGGAAAAATGAAACCGAAAAACTGGCAGCTAAGGCTTATAAATATGAAGGAGAGATGTTTGTGGGCAAAATGATTAATTTATTATTTAATCAATGTATGGGTGGTTGAGGCTAGTTGTCACAAGGGAAGGGTATACGTTGATTTCACGCAGCCGCCATTTTAAAATCGAAAGTGAGGCTCCGGTGGGAAGAACCCGGAAGTAAAGATAAACAACAATGCCTTGGACTACCAACCTGAAGCTGCTGCCGCGATTTACACTATTGGATGTTAATATCCAATATAGGATATGTATAAAGTTCATTCACTGCTTCTTTTTTTACTTTCTGAGTTATATATATAAAAAAAATTATTTATAAATGAATTTCACTGCATAGTCTAAAGTATGAAAGAAATGTATGTACAGTTTTAGAATTTACACAACATCATTAAACACAAAAATACGCCATCGCATTCACAACTCTCCTGTGATTAAAGGCGACACTTCCGGTTTTCTTCCCACCTGAGCCTCGCTTTCGATTTCAAAATAACGGCTGCGTGAAATCAG
This sequence comes from Leuciscus leuciscus, assembly GCF_965113295.1. Lineage (NCBI taxonomy): Eukaryota > Metazoa > Chordata > Actinopteri > Cypriniformes > Leuciscidae > Leuciscus > Leuciscus leuciscus. The sequence continues at coordinate 10,515,456 of NC_138742.1, forward strand.
CGTATTCAACGTATTCAAACGTCAAGAGTTTTGTATTTGCTTTTAAAAAACCTACTTCAAAACCAATAAAAATATATATTAATTGTCTCCTCCAAAGTAGCCTACAATTCCAATATTTTTTTTCTAAAACTGTTGGATAAACACAATTGGGGCACATTGTCACAAGAGGTGTGCTCAACAGCACATTATCTATACATCCATAAGACTTTAAGACATTTGCACACACAGAAATTGACTATCCAAAATAAACCTACCCTAGGTAATATTCACTGTAATAAAAAGTGTAACAACTAGCCTCGGTCTATATGCAATTGTAGCTCGTGACTCTGTAATTGTGACGTAGTACTGTATAACGCTGCAGACGTTATTTAGTGTGGGGAAAGGCGCCAAAACTGTCTGTCTGCACGCAGCGCCTCATGTCATGTAGAGTGGGCACAGAGGTTTAATGCAGCCCACAGCCCACTCCACACCGGTAGAGAGACTCGGGAGGAGGCTGGCACTGACAAGCTCGAAGGTGAGGATTGTCAGGGATATTTAAAACATCCGTCAATCACGGCAAAGGCCGAGTGCGCGGAACATAACGACTCATAGCGATATTAATTCTGACATGGCGTACTTCGTTTCTCACAGTGTCACAGAGGCGAACCGCTTTGACATAAAGTTGAACATTTTACGCTGAGATTGATGCTCTAACATCACTTCATAACACAAACTTCATCAAACTACCAGGGACTCTAACTAGTGGATTGTTCTTAGTGAATCAAAAACAAAACGTGACCAATGTAGTCAATTTTCCAAAAGACTCATGCTTTTTAAATCAAATACGCACGTTTTGTTGTACAGATCTTATTCAGTAGGCTAGCTAATATTAATGAATAGCTATAGCCTAAGTGTTACATCTTAACACATTTATGTTCGCTTTAGCACATCTTTGTTCGCTTAGCTATTTAATAGTCTGAATAAGGCTACACCATATATAGTAGAATATATGGAATTTCCATCATTAGGCTACTAATAAAACATGTCATACACGGCGCTACTTCAAGAATGGAACTGAAATGGCATCACTGTGATCCATCGGTTGTGCCCAAAAGGTAGCCTAAGAGTTGCCATTCTCAATAAACACGGAATATGAGTTTATATAAAATACATAACTTTTGGACAGTCTGCTTATTTCCCCACAATAAAATCTTTCAGCCCGGTTACGCGTGCTATAATGCTGACTGGGACATTGAAGTCTTGAGTTTAAACGACCAAATTTCAATAGGCTGAATGTGTAATTATTATTTACCGAGCTTTCCATACAACACCTTTACTCTCAAAATAAACTCTTATCGGTCATATTAAAAACCAAAGCCATATCGAACACTGGAAGGACGCAGCGCAAGATCAAAACATTGACAAATACGTAATCTTTCGGCTCACTTACTGCAAGAAAACACGTACTAGTCTATTTTGCTCTTAAAATCATTAATAACAGCATCATGTTATAATAAAAAGGAATGAAGTAGATCATATCATTCATTCACAACATAAACATACAAACACCAACCTTTGACTGTCAAACAGTCGCCCGCCAACCAAAAAAAGAATACAGTCTAGCTATAATGTCTGCTCCACAAAATAGGTAATTTAACCGTAATAAAAGCCATCTGATAGATCTTTATATGTGAAGGCTATGCTGACAGTAGGCTACATGCGTGAAATTACAATTAGAAAATTGTCTAATCTTAGATTTCTGCCTTTCTCATGCAGCCTAACTGTTGTAACCTACATCCAATGTTCCCGAATCCCCAGCTGAATCAGTCTTGGTGAGATTTTACAGACAGCCAACCCACATACTGTCACATTGATACTGACAATCCAATAACCAAATAACTGAACAATTAAGAGGCGTTGGGCAGAGCCTGGTTTATTCAAACATATAAAACATCCCTCGCTATGCAGTTAATATTATCCCTAAAAGTGTGATATGCAGTGGTAAACTGCGCTATCCAACAAATGCATCGTTCACATTCTGCATATTCCCAGAGAACGCCCCTGTACCCAAATAACCTGCTTACTTGTTTCAGTAAAGCAATTAAACCACAGGGAATCTGACCAAGTTAGTCCTCCACTACTGCTGTTCAATGCAAATATCAGCTTGTTTTATGCGTCAGTTAATAGACACTGAGGTGTCAAACCGCATATACAATGTCCACATCGCACTCCTCGGCTGTTCCGACGCAATCAAGTATCGATACATTCACAGGGAACGCCGAAGAAAACAGCGCGCGACACGCATCTGATCTCAAAAAACTGCATTTCCCCCCAAACAAACTGCATTGAAAAGTCTCGCCTGTGCGTAAAGAACCGAGGTTACTTACTTGTGCTCTTGATACCTTGGTTTATTATCCTCGCCATGCGTAAAATCTCAAACTTGAGTACATTTTCTCGGCAGCAGTGTGTAAAGCTCCGCGTGCACTTTCCGAGTGTGAAGTCTCAGCACGGCATGAATGAGGAGGAATGCAGTCCGCGCGCCCTGATCGAGACGCAGCCTCGTTTTGAGTCTCAGGGAACGCGCTACCAGATACATATATCTCGCGTCGCGGCCAGGCGGCGACATTGAGCGCGCTGGAGCCTATATTGGCGAAACCTACAGTCTGTAGACTTGAACACCAGTCCGTTGCACCACCTGTCGATGTATCTAGGCACATTTATTACAATCACAGAGACGATGGTTTGTTTGTCTTTTGTGTATGCCAGCCAAGCATTGAATAGTAGAAGATATGAATAAAACTGCATTAGAGGAGTATTGTAATACAGGGTGAATTGTGACACCAGTTAAAACAAATTAGCTAAAATAGTTAAATGTTTTCTATATATTTATCTTATTTATTTGAAATAAAAATGTTTAAAATAAATGGAGGCTAGCATCATTATTATTTTGAACAAGCATAAGTTTCCACAGGTTTATTTTTATTTTTTGACCACATTTACAAAATAGACATTCATTATAGTGCTTTATTTCTAATTTGTTGCAGACAAATATGTGAATATTTTATTTTATGAAAGGTATAGGAATTACAAGCTGTACCTTGAAAAAAATGTTACAACACTCCCAGTCTACCCAGTATCTTTAGTTTTCTACCCATGTATTTTCAGAGAGACATGTGCTTGCAATAGAAAGTGACATTTTACAGTGCAGACTGACATAAAATACAGAATATAGAAGAATAAATATAGAAAATGTTTTCAAACAGAAAACAATTGTCAGAATTTTGAAAATACTCAATTGCAAACTTTGTTGCTTTAACCTTGATCACTAATAGGGATCTATCGTTTAGATTCAAGGATGTAATCGCATCATACATTCGCATCGCTTAATCATGCTCAGTGTGAAAGGCCCTTAAGACATAATAAAACAATCATTAAAAACAATACTTAGACATATACTTATATAGTATTATAAATCCTTAGATTACAATGAGGTTAGGTTCTTGTTTGACCAGTGGTAGACAAAGACCATCTCATGTTAGAATGTATTTGAACACCCGCTGAGCTTTACAATCCCATTGTCACGTTGGTTGAAGCAGAGAAGGAAGCAGGAGCCATGTGCAGCAGTCCTTTATTAAATAAACTCAAAACTTCACAAATACAGACTCAGACTCAAGAACAAGACTAAGGAACGGAACAACCAACATAGTACAACGTTAAGAACTGACAAAGAATGAATTAGACACAGGGCTTAAATACACAAACAAACCGGAGCGCTAAAAAGATAAGACGAGACACACCTGAACAGAACTAACTAATCAATATGTAACCATAGAAACAAACAGGCAGGGACAGAGGAAGACTAAACTGAACTAACAAACAGATAACAAGACACCGACAAGAACAGAAATCAAAACAGACTGCCAATGTTACACCCATCATCCTACTGCACACATACCCTTCCTCACAAAGAAACCAAAGCTTCTCTGATAAACACTGTGGATTTATGATCAAACTTGCACACACACTGACAAATTCAGAGCTAAACAGAAGACGGCGCCTGAATACACAAACAAAGCTGTCAGAAAAGTCAAAACTTAAACTTAAACTTCAGCTGAAATTCTACTCTACCTTTATAACATTTTGTTGCATTGTTTTTTTTATGTAGATACAGTTCTACAGTGATGTGAGGCACATTTCGGTACATTGTCACTGGATGTATGCTTCAATCTATTTCCCCTTTCCATGTAAAGCGATTTGAGTACCCAGTAAAAGCGCTTTATAAATGTAACGAATTATTAATTATTATTATTTACAACAAATAAGAGTGTTTACCCTTATTTTGTCCTTAAGATGCTGTTTGACCAAAAAAATCTACAGTATATTGTGTGTGTGACAATATAATGGCCCAGTGACCATTTCATAAATGAACAGCGTTATGAATGTTTTAGGCAAATATGTTTTTCATGTCAGCAAAACAAAGCACAGCGGAATCTGATGGGGAAGGAAAATGACAGAACCCATGAGCATCAGGCTGAGGTGTCAATTGTCCATTGATCTGCTACAGGTGAAGGAACTTTGAGGACTAAATGCAAACAAATTTGCTGCTGTTTTCTAGTGGAAAACGTATCAACTGATGGTCTTCCCACAAGAAAAAGTTTTGCTAGTAGATGTAAGATGAGAATGTTTATGTTGAGCTGGAATTCAAAGTTTGTTTCTGTCATTGAAATTCAACTACATTCATTTTAATACATTTTCATTCATTTTTTACTTGAAAACCTTATATGGTGGCTTGACAAAGTCTTGTTTGAAAGTTCTAAGATTTGGAAGTTTGATGGTTTAGAGGCCATATAGCATCTTCAATGAATTTCACCAAATCAAACTGTATCTTCCAACTTATTTGCAATATGTTGTTTTCATGAAATAGTCAGCACTTTAACTTTTAGGTAGAAGGAAATTGTGACCACAATGTCCACTTTTTTTTAACTAATTTCTTTAGGATTATCAGTACAACCTTTCATTGAGCCTGTTTGTTGTATGCTGGTCTAATTGTGAATCGCATTGATTTTAGTTGTACCTGCCACTATACATCAGGAAATAACAAATGTTCTTGTCAATTTTAAGTCAAACAATTGCTAAGTTGACAATCTTGGCCAGAATAAGCTACTGTATGCATCAGACTTTAAACCAATAGTCAAACGTTTGGCTTGCACGACTAATACCACCACAAAATGTACATCATTGAGTCGTGCTGCTCAAAACTGTCTAGAAATCATTGACAAATGACACAAGATCATACTGAGAGATTGAGAGAAATTGAAGGGCTTCAACTTACAGACTGTCAAGAGTTAAAGAGTTCAACAGGCAGTAATCTGTACATGAGATAGGAGAACAGAGAGCTCCTACAGGTGTTGGTCTGGAGTGAATGTGATTTCACCTTGTCCAATATGTTCCTGGATCTTTGTTGATCCTGGAACAACATTCAAATCAACCAATCAGATTTGATTTGACTAGTTTACAGTTTATTTCAAGTTTAGGCTTACAACTAGGTACTTCTACATCAATGTTATTCCCTTTGATTTTAGGGATAAGTTTTCGGACAGGAATGTTGATCCAGGCAAAATCACAGTGAGAGTTGGTCAGGTGTCAGGTGCTTCTAGAGCCAGGTGTAGTGGGATGACTCAGGTCATTCAGTAGTTGGCCTTGCATCTTAAAAACAAAGTGCTCTGAATGTAAGTGTGCCGCTCATCCCTGGGGATGTTTGCAAGGTCACTGTCATTAGGAAAGTCTGACTTAGATTGATTAGGTTTAAAACTTTTCTCTCTAACTTCTGGAGTTTTGATGAAGCAGGTGGTGAGTGCAGGGATATTAGTCGTTTTCTCTTTTGTGTATCCCTAACACATTCCCCTGCAAATGAATACAAGAATGCTCCCACTTCCCAGCCGTATCCATACATGTCCAGTATGTGGGCTGTAACAGAGCCTTCCCAGTCACCTATTCGAAACCTTTTAGAGAAACATGACTTCGGAGGCCTGCTGCGATGGCTGTTGCTTTTGCAAACACACAGCTGTTAGTTGCCCCCTGCTCTTTGCCTCCAGTTTCACGTCCTGCGGTTCACGGTCGCACATTTCTTCACAGGACATTGTTCCACCAAGAAGCAAAGACTTCCGTACAATACAAGACTGCTTGCGGGGCTCATGGCATATCTCTCCTGGCCAGTGCCGCCTTGATGTCAGCCATGCATTTCTTTCACATCCACCGCAACACCCAATCATAATTAAAATCTTGTGTGGAAGCGGGAGCAGGGGAAGCTAATTAGGGACAAACACTTTCTTTTTCTCCAGCACAAATCAAAAAGAAGAGAAAGGACCGGCTGCTTCTGCACCCCTGTGATGTGCGGCTGGGGCAAGTAGGAGGAACCGTTGGAAAACGAGTGCATTTTTTCCTCTATTCTTTAACGCTTTTTTTTTTTGATCATGTGGAGCATCACAGACACACTTTTCCTTCTTTGCTCACACTGCAGTTCTGTATGAATTAGGTCTGTCTAACTCACTAAATGATTGGTGCGAGGACAGAAAGGAGCAGAGAGCAAAGGAGCGTGTGCGTGGGGACACTGTCTGGTGTCTGCATCCAGAAATAAGCTTCATTTTGTTCCTCCCTGGCTGGGTAATTAAACGTTAGACAGTGTGTGTTTTGTCTAATGGATGTATGTTACATTTAGGATGCACAGGGCCTTGATGTCCGTCTTTACATGTCTTCTATCTAGCGGGAACATTAAGTCATTATGTTAGAGATATATTTCTTATATAAATAGCTGATTTTAAATATTTTTTTATGTTTCCTGCTCTTCACATCAAAATCAATAATATTGATACGGAAGCCTGGAATAAAGCATGATATGCAACTTGAAGACATGCTGATGATGTTACAATAATATTTGATGAAAAGTCTCAAATTTAGATGGTCAGCATGACCTCGCAATATGATCACACAGAGATCACACACACTGTGAATACACATTCATACAATTAGAGTTTGGGACTGACACTGTCAGTTTTTGGGATTGACAACCCCATTTACGTACAAGTGTGAGTCTCAAAATGTCCCGTTTAAACAGCAATTTCTCGAGTCGAGCTGTGAGTTCATCCGTCAAATCTTCATTATTAACCTACAACAACTTTTTTATCTGGTGTAGAGCGGAGCATTTGAGTTGCACATATAACACAAAACTGACAGAAGCAGCTCCGGTATAGAACAGTGATTGGATATACTGTAAAACCTTTAGATGACACACAGCTCAGATCTCAGTCACTGTAAGTTACTGAAAGCGAAACCACACACGAAAACCCACAACACACGGTAGACATGCTTTTGTGCAGTGCAGAGCTGCTCTCTTTCACTGTATGATGTGACAGACAACTAGTTGTCCAGTCCATTCTATTCACACAGCACGTTTTCCCAGAATGCGGTTGTTAGTCCTGAAAATGTAGGGGTGTGAGTTCTGTTATAGAATGAGGTTGTCATTCCTGTAAATAACCGAACTGTGCGTGAATGTAACCATATTAAAGACTCAAATACAGGACGAACAACCTTACTCTGCTGCTGTGTGAACATGGCCTAACAGGTGTGAATCTCAAATTGTCTTGTCTTGTCAATTTTAGGTGAACAATCCCTTTCAAGGAATAGCATACCCAAAAATGAAAATTATCCCATAATTTATTCTACCTCAAGCTATCCTAGGTCTACATGTCTTTCTTCTGTCAGCAGAACACAATCGGAGATACAGTATATTAAATAATATCCTGGCTCTTCCCAGCTTTGTAATGGCATTGAATAGTGTTCGTGTTTTTTGAAGCTCCAAAAAGCACATCCATCTATCATAATAGTAATCCAAAATCCAGTGGGTTAATAAATTCCAAGACAAATATCCATTTATAAACTATAATCACTGGCTTCCGGCGACGTAACTTCAGACCTGACGTATGACAGGTGAGAACTGATGAACACAGAAGCACAGAGGTTTTTTGAAAGTCTAAAACGAGAAGTTTTAAAGAAAAATGTCAGAGGATTTAGATTTAAAGGTCCCATGACATGCTACTTTTTGTAGGCTTTAATATAGGCCTTAGTGGTCCCTAGTACTGTATCTGAAATCTCTTTCCAAAAATTCAGCCTCGGTGCAGAATTATAGCCACTACAAGCCAGTCCCAGAATGAGCTTCCTTCAGACAGGCCGTTTCGGTGTCTGTAGCTTTAAATACTAATGAGGAGGAGAAAGGTGGCGCGAGGTGGAGGGTGGGTGTGGCCTTGACCATCTTGCGCAACGGTAACGTGGCGTGCATGTTTACGTTGGATATAGAAATGGCACGAAGACACGCAGTCTTTCAAGCATTTCAGTTTGATCCAGAATCTGATCCAGATGGAGAAGCAACGGATGAAGAAGTTGCAACTCAGCGGCTCCAGCAGGACGTTTCCGAATGGTTAGTTTAAAATATTATGTTTGGATACGGTACTTTATTCGGATGGTTTACAGTTATTATCATGTAGCTAACGCGAACCTACTGTTGCCTTTTCATGAGAGATCTGTAACGTCTGTATTTATCTTATTACAATTACATCAAGCTCTGCGATCTTGAAATGCGGATATCGCGCGCGCCATATAACCAACAGGAAAACGGTTATCCAAATAACAAAGACGTGTACAACACTCGCGTTACAGTGTGTGTATTCACACACATAAACTGCATAGCTGCATAGCTAATGTTACAGCCACATTCTACGTGTAAAATCTAGGTAACCATAAACAGTAAAGCAACACACTTATATATCATTAGTTGACTTACTTGTCCGAGGTGTGTAGCTGAGCCAAAGAGAGTGATCCAGACTTTAGTTTCAGACGTTCAGCAAGCCCAGCTCTGTATTGACCCTTCGGTGTTCATTTGTACATCCAATTATTGAGCAATTGTTATGCTTCGCTCGCTCAAAAGCCATGATCTCTCGTGGACAAACTAAAATCGCGCGCGCGTTCCTACTTCCTAGCGCATTTTCTCATGGGCGGAAAATATTCTCTGGGCGGGCAAAGCAGAGACAGGGGAGGTAACATTTCCTCCTTATGACGTCATAAGGAGGAGATTCAAGATCAGCGCATATGAGCCTCCATTTTCTCAAAGGCAGAGAAAGATAGCAAAAGCTCGATTAAACACCGATTGAAATTTTTAGAAACTTGGGGACCATATACAGGCTAGGGGAACTCATATTAATGTTAAAAAACCTCAGAAAGTGAAAATTTCATGTCATGGGACCTTTAAGTGAAGAGGAGATCCATCCTACGTCGGGTCAGGGGTCACCCTTCCGCCGGAACTCGACTCTCTTGTGAACACGCGTACAGCGGTTGCCGGAAGCCAGTGATTCTAGTTTATAAAGTCTTGCCATTTATTACCCCACTGAAGTCATATGGATTACTTTTATGATGGATGGATATGCTTTTTGGAGCTTTAAAAACTCGGACACTATTCAATGCCATTGCTGGGAAGAGCCAGGATATTATTTAATAAAAACTCTGATTGTATTTGGCTGAAAGAAGAAAATCATATACATCTAGGATGGCTTGAGGGTGAGTAAACTACAGGATCATTTAAATTATTGGATGAATTATTCCTTTAAGGGAGTCTAAACTGAACTGTGTGAACATAAGTGCCAACTGACTCTAAGCTCCACAACCATATTAACCTCTGCACTTAGATATGATAACAAAGTCAGCAACCTCAGATATTAGTTCATGACTTTTCATATTTGCCTAAAAACACAAGCGAATTCATAATCAAACTTAAGCAGAGAATAAGACTACATATGCTTCTGCCAAAATGGTTGTAATTGCTTGCCCAGTCCTGCCCCCGTAATTGGGCAGTGCATCACCCGAATGTCACTCCCTTAGTTTTAATTGCCTTTCACGGTATGCGTGCATCGCCTCCCTGACTAAATATTGCACCCTATCCTGGTCCAGTCTGGCTGCCTTTTATGTTATGTATAAGACATTGTTGTCTAACATCCCTAGACACCAATTACTTGCCCATATCAGAGCGATCATTAGTCCCGACCGAAGTCAAAGACTGAGGCCTGACACGGTTAGTGTAAAGGGAGTCTCTTTCTCTTTGTGTCTCTTTCCCCCTCCTTCCCTCCTCCCAATCACTTTCATGTGCCAGATCCTGATCTTCTATTTGCGATTCATCACCGGGCCATGAATCGTTCCTAGTGTCTGCAGGAGCTGGCCATCGCTTCCCGTTTCTCTCGGCCATCTATCGACGTAATGCATTGCTTCTTACTGTCACCACGGCAGCACTTACCAACACCCATCCACTCAGCAACAACCTTGTATTGGTTTCTGACAAACGGAAATGAATTATTGAGTTGTGACAGAGACATTGTTATGCTACAAATACAGAGAGAATAGGGCTGGATGCATGAAGAATAATAACCGTTTAAGATGCACATACTCAGCAACACATCATCAATCAAATCATCATCCCAGTGGCTGTCAAACATTCGGCTCTATTAAATTATAGAATCGGGTTTGAACCGTGGTGTTTTCATCTTTTAGTTTAGATCAACTGAGAGCAACTGAATCTTCTATATTGTACTAAATCTTTTTCTTAGTGAGGTGCGGGAACTTTCAACTTCCTGGCTGTGCATACAGACCTGTGACATCCCTTTGCTCCTCGCCCGTTTGATAACAAAGGACTCCTACTCATAGGACTACTGTAAGACAAGATAAGAGAAGGTGTCCGTGTTATCAATCCCAACATGCATCAGTGCAGTGGTGTAAATGAATGAGGAGAAAGGAGGGCTAGCGAAGCCCTGGGGGAGCACCCATCCTTGAAAGCAAGTGCGAGAGGAAGAGACAGGAACAGAAAGAAAGGGGGGTAAGAGGAAGTGAGAGAGTCCCATTCCCTGTCAGATCTCACGACTTTCTTTGTCCTTGCAGTAGTATGTTGTTATTTCTAGAACCTTTTTAAATAAGAATTTTTGACGTGTTTGGAGGAGTGAAACTTTAGCCACAGTGAAACTGCACTTCAGACAACGCAATAAAGTGATATGGAGTACAGGTGATCATAAAATAACAACATTTAATGATGATTTGACTGGTCATTCATTAATAAAGCTAAAGTGGCTCACCTCATTCTTAAGCTGTGTTGAGGGTCCGCATCTAGTAGACTTATTCATAGAACAATCACAAATGAGATCTCAATACATTTTCCTATACAGAAATAAGAATAAATGGAAGGGAAAAAAATAAATAAATTGTTAGTCTCCTGTTCCTCAGACTGGTTTCCTGAGAACAAAAACCATGGTAAACTCACATTTCAAAATTTTCAGTGATGTCTCAAACTGTGCCCTTATTTGCCAAGACAGATTTCAATAATAATGTTTCTCATCATTTCTTCTCAGATATTTCTCCTGAAAAAAGACTCCTTTAATCACACATGTGTCTCCTATAGAGGTTCAGAAAAGATCTTAATAATTCCTGAAACTGCACTCAGGATATGCCTAGATGTATTTCAGTATGAACTGAAACATTACTGATCATTCTCCTGAGAGAAAAAAAGACCCCAGAAATCTCATATGTGTCTCTCATAGAGTTTCAGAAGATATGTCAAACTGTGCACAGATTTACCAAATGGATTTCAATATTTACTTTTCTCATCTAATTATTCCAAGTCTAAATGATCTATGCTATCCACATTCATTTTATTTCTCATTTTCCCATCTTTATCTTTTCTCTTTTTTCTCTTATCTCACTTTTAATGAATTAGGAGAACCCTCTCATGCAATGTTGGTATTTAAATGAAACATTCTATTAAGTTTCATGAGCTATGAAAGAGCAACTCAATTTTCACCATACATGAACGCATAACAGCAGATCTCAAGATGGTGTGAATTTCCTGTTTGCATGTGCATGACTGCAATCTCTGCCTTAACTTACTGGCCTATCCATATCTCAGATGTGTGCGTCTAATAGAGAAACTGAGGAGTGGATCTACAGTAGATGCTGGGTTGATGGAGGGCTTCAGTCAGGTGGCGACCCCCCCTCCCTCTCCTCAGCTGGGGAGACTGACGTTGATGCGCACGGCCTGATTTACTAGGTGTGCTGGCAGTTATCTAAATGCAAAGTGATGGCGTAATGGCAGTCACACTCTGTGTAAACGGCCGGAGAGGGCCCCGCTCTTCTCTCAGCCCCCACATGAGACCCCGCAGCGGGGCATTAGCCCAGCCAAATGTAGCAGAAGTGATATGATCAGACAAAATATGGGGATTATAGCCTGTCAAGGTTGAGGGAGGGAGAGAGATGGGGTGACAGACAGTGTGGGATGATGGGGAAAAAATGGACGGCTCATAATGTATCTGCTGATAAGAATAGGACAGTTGGGAAAGAAGCAATTGAGGTGTTTGTTGTTGACATTGTGAGAAACTGAGTGGACAAAAACAAACTCGGATGCATGTTGTGAAATAGTAAGTCATCAATTTAGAAGACAATTGTATTCTTACATTACAAGGACAATCCCCTTGGAGCAATCTGGCATTTAAAAAATATTAGTTTAATCATTCGTATTTTTGTCTTGTCATGTTTCTTCCTTAAAAATAAGATATATTTACTTAAGATATCAAAATATGTTAGATAATATAGCTTGAGTTATCCTTATTTTTCTTCAATGGCAATTTTTGCTTAGTTTTTTAATAAAAGAATCTAACAAAATTGAGTGATGTTTATGAGCCAATATTAAGATTTAAATATTGAAATAATATTTTGTTTTTGTTTACAGAAGCAGTTCACCAGAAAGTATTTCAGACTCTCTCCAGACACTCTCCAAACCCCATGTACTTCCAATTTAAGGATTAAAATCTTAAAATGTAATCTTCTGGTTTATACAGATAATTTACAAAAATTATGTAATTATAATTTTCATATACTAAAGCTCATTGTACTGTAATATATTATGGGATATCAGAGATCTGCAGGACATTTGGTCTTTTCTGACAGAGAGGATTAATTAATTCATAGCTAGAGCCACACATCATTCTCAATGTGACAGAGCATAGTTCTCTCCTTCACTGTGTGAAGTCCGGCATGTTGCCTCAGTACAACATATCTTGAGGTTGTTTTTGAGCAGTGGAAGGAACAGCTGCTTGAGATACTAAAATCAAATGATCAGTGAGCATTATAGGTATTTCAGACATGAGAGTGCATAGAGAACATCAACTCTATCAGATTTGAGACTCTGACACTATTTGCACTTCCTGATTTTGCATAGTTCCTGGGTCAACATATTTTGTTGGTCCTGGAATAACATTCCTGTCCGAAAATGTAATCCTTACCATATCCCAACCCCTAAACCTAACCCTACCCATAAGGTATCCCTAAAATCAGAGGGAAATGATGTGAATAACAATGTGAAGATGTAGAAGCACCTAACCCCGGATGTAAGCCTAAACTTGACATAAACTGTAAACTTGTCCCTCAAATCTGATTGGTTGACTGTAATGTTGCACTTGGTGAAATCAGGTTCTGCTCACTATTTCACTGTCCAAGATTTTCTATGTAAGTAACAGATTAAAATAAAACAATAAGTAAAAGTGGATTGGGAAAAGTGGGTGTCTCAATTAGTATTTGCCAATATATTTAACATTATTTTGCCTGCCCACCTGTGATGCAAATTGATGTTGTGATGTATATAACTATATAACTGGTTCTCAACTGGTTTTGCTTCAGGACCTAGATTTTACTTTGGACATTGTTTTATGAAGAAAAACAAACACAGAAGTCCTTAAAATCAAACACTTAAATGAGGGCATGTCAAGCAACCTGTCCATGCTGGCATTTTCCTAATTCGAGGTTCAACTAACTGACAGATGTTCATTTCGAATGGACGGACATGCTTTGATATGTTTTCGACTCCCTTTTGAAATTAATTAAAAAAAATCCTTCTATAACCCGTTTATTTTGCTGTCCTAAATGTCCTAAAAAAAGTTTTATGATTTAAATTTAGCAAGGTTTCTTCCTACAGTTTTGTTCTGAAAGGGTTATGAACTGCGACCCAATTTTCGTTGTTTTGGAAAGAGCTCAATAATCTATACTTACCTGTGTACTTGAATGTTTCGTTGTTTGTCATGTCTTTTTAACTACCGCCTGAATGACTCAGCAGAGATCAGGCAGCCTCGCTCATGTTGTGTTGTCTTTCTCTCTTTCTCTCTCTCTCTCTCTCTCTGTTCTGTTCCCATGGCCTGTGAAGCATTTCAGTTCGTAGAAAGCCACATAAGGCTTCTTATTAACACCCATCCTCCGCTTCCCGACACATCAGCTCCTAAACGAGCCGCGCCATCGTGCACATTCCTGTAATTCATCTTCCCTTATTCGGCAGACCTTCTCTCTCACATTTTGTGTCTTCTACTTGCACGTTCAACACATCTTTCTTGCACCTTCCTTGAACGGGGTACAAAATTGGGCCTGAAAAATACTTACGATACCTACAAATATTCTTTCTCAAGAACATAATCCAAATATTAAAATAACTTTTATTTTATATTCAAAGAAAAATCATGATTGTTTTTGCAACCCTGCCACCATTTTTTTTTTTTTTTTGCAATAAACATTAAATAAAATCCTTAAATAAAATAAAACTCAATAAGGGCTAGCTATTGAACCAAATAATTGCTTGTAATTAAAAAATAAATGTCAAATTTTTCTTCTTTCAAAGCCTTTGGTAACATTACTGAATAGCTTGACAAATGCAGTAAAATATTTGTAAAGATTAAGAAAAATTGAAAGAGTCCAAATGATGAAACTTCCTGGATTCCTTACACTTCCTGTGTTCACGATTTTAAGTAATTTTACAATTACCTAACTAGGGCTATACTCAACCAAAGAAAATCTTGGTCGACTGAAGTCCTGAAATTTTCGACAAAAAATCGACTAAAATCGACAAAAAATTAAACGTTAAATTAATTAGATGCGCACTGTGCGCAGTACTTGGTAGCCTTGTTGTCCGCCTAAATGAATTATAAGTAAACATAAAAAAACTAATAGGCTATTTGCAGTATATTAAATCGTTTTTGACCTAATTATTTTGCACTGAAATGAGTCTGACACTCGAGTCTGTCGGCTCTGACAGCGTGATCACGTGCACCTGCGCAATAGCCTACGATTTCCGAAAATAGTACTATGTTGTCAACTAGTGATATCATCACAAGAACTGTTGAGGAATATGCAACATAATTTAGACAATTATTTGTCATATGTTATAATAATAAGTTATAACTGTCAGACACTATCATTTCACCGTGCATGTCCTCGCACCGAGCGAGGCTGAACATGAGCTCAGCTTCGCAGCTGAGACACGAATAGACTATTAACTTAAAGCTTTTACTCTTAATAAACACAAAAGGCACGTCCACTTTAATAAAAAAAAGAATATTTATTAAACAAACCAGATCAAGAGCAGAAACGAAATAAAGTGCATAACTGAAAAAAAAGCATCCTAGGCTCAAAACTAACACAACCAACAGCACAGCGCAATTACGCATTAGGCTCCAAAAAAAAAAAAAAAAGTTAGGTTATCACACTAAAACATTGAAATATGCAAATTCTGATATGTTCATATAGCCTACTCAAAACAGACAGGGCAAGCTAACGCAGACAAGTGAGCTTACCACTTTTAGATGATATGTCATGTCATGTTTGTCGTCGAGCTGTGGAAAACTGTTGCTTGCAAACTTTGCATTCGACCTTTTTCCTGTTATCAATTTTAACAAAATGCTGCCACACTGTCGATTTCTTTGTTGTTGACATGTTAGAAGAGGACTGACTATTAAACGCTCTCACAATTAAATAAATAATATTCAGCATCAAACCTTCTATAGTTATCGCTCTCTCTTGGGTTGGGGTAATCCAAAAAAGGTGAAAACAAGGGGGGTGTTCTGAAGACAGACTGTTACAGTGAAACAAGGGTACTCTGAAAACGTACTCGGTTACCTAACGTAACCTCTGTTCTCTCTAGAGAGGGAACGAGTATTGCGTAAGTTTAGCTTACGCTACGGGTAAAGTCATCTTTTCTCGAGATATGAAGCAAAAAATTATCCTTAATTTTTATATCTTGTCAACGCAGTGCGGCAGCAAGCAGACCTAGAGCGGGCAGTCTAGCGTGCTCATAGGCTGCTCTGCGGCAACTGCAGCAGCCTATCACTGAGCCCTTGGCGTGACGTCACGCCCAATGAGCGCGAGCAGCGCGCCTACGCGTCACGGCCCGAGGCGGGGCGTGGTAGAGGGTATAAATATGGGCTGAGAGGCTGCTTTCACTGGTTTTTGTCGCAGAAGCGAGTGAGCTCGTGGCGCGAGCACGGCGGGTTACGCAATACTCGTTCCCTCTCTAGAGAGAACAGAGGTTACGTTAGGTAACCGAGTACGTTCTCTTACGAGAGGTTCTCTCGTATTGCGTAAGTTTAGCTTACGCTACGGGAACTCCCTTGTCAACGCCGTGCGCGCCCGGCATCCACTGAATGAGTCCCAGGGAAGCCCGGGGAACACGAAAGTGTGAGCCAGGCGGCCAATGATATGGCTAGCGCAAGTACATAAGCACATAGTAGGAGGAACAGAACGGCGCGGCCGGTCTGACTAACCAACCCTTATATTGTACAGCTCAACCAGGAGGGCTAAATCAAACAGCAGTAGCCCGCGCACAGAAGTGGGCCGGCCTACGCGAGATTTAGACTGATAAAAGTTTAGCCTGCAGGGCGGGAACTTCTAGATTGTAAAATCTAACGAATGTAGACGGGGAGGCCCAGCCCGCCGCCGTACAAATGTCGTGAATAGAAATTCCGCTAGTCCAAGCCCATGACGAGGCCATGCCTCTAGTAGAGTGGGCTCTGATGCCCAAAGGGCATTGCAGGTCTTTAGACGCATAAGCAGCTGCAATAGCGTCCACTATCCATCTGGACAGAGTGTGTTTCGAGGCGGCGAGACCCTTGGTGCGCCCACCAAACGAAACGAAAAGCTGCTCCGAGCGCCTCATGGCGGCGGAGCGCGTAATGTAATTTCTCAGCGCTCTGACAGGGCAAAGGAGATTACTGTCAACTTCGCTGCCGGTAGCCGGCAAAGCTGAGAGAGAAATGACCTGTGCTCTGAAGGGTGTGCCCAACACTTTGGGGACATAACCGTGTCTCGGTTTGAGAATGACTTTAGAGTCATTAGGTCCGAACTCGAGACATGCCGCGTTAACTGATAACGCATGCAGGTCACCCACACGTTTGACTGAAGACAGGGCTATCAGAAAAACGGTTTTGAGCGTGAGGTATTTCATATCCACAGTTTCCATGGGTTCAAAGGGATGCGCTTTCATGGCCTCTAAGACCAGGGAAAGATCCCAAATAGGAACCGAGGGGGGTCGCGGGGGGTTCATCCTCCTAGCTCCTCTAAGGAAGCGGATAATGAACTCATTCCTCCCTAATGCGCGGCCCAGCGCCGAGTCGGAAAAAGCTGATATGGCCGCAACATATACTTTGAGCGTGGAGGGGGACCTGCCCATGTCCAACAGCTCTTGGAGGAAACAAAGCACACGCGACACCTCACATGTTTGTGGATCCAGCCCTTGGGCGGTGCACCATTTATTAAACACAGACCATTTAGATGTGTAGAGCCGTCTCGTAGAGGGAGCTCTAGACTGTGTGATCGTGTTCACAACCCCTATTGGCAAGTCAACGGGTAACCGTTGACTATCCATACATGCAGAGACCAGCGCTCTGGATGAGGATGCCAGATCGAGCCGCGGGCTTGAGAGAGAAGGTCTCTTCTCACCGGTATCGGCCAGGGGGGTGTGTCCGCCAGCCGTATTAGATCTGGGAACCACGTTTGATTCTCCCAATACGGGGCTATGAGGAGCACCGTGTGGCGCGCTTCCCTGATTCTCCCGATGACTTGTGGCAGCAAAGAGACAGGGGGAAAAGCGTAAAGCGGGCCGCTGGGCCAGGTTTGGGCCAGCACGTCCTCGCTCTTGGAAAAGAACCGTGGGCAGTGCGCGTTGTCTTTTGACGCAAAGAGGTCGACTTCCGCTCTGCCGAAACGGCGCCACAGCGACTGGACTGTTTGGGGATGCAAAGACCACTCCCCCAGGGGAACATTGTCCCTGGACAGTCTGTCTGGACCCTCGTTCAGGAGACCCGGCACATGCGCGGCTCTCAGCGAGCGCAGTGAGTGCTGAGTCCACACAAGGAGGCGCTCCGCCAGGGCGCAGAGTGTTTTGGATCTGACACCGCCCTGACGGTTCACATAGGCTACCACTGACATGTTGTCCGTGCGGACTAGTACATGGTGGCCCTGTAGGTATGGGAGGAAGTGCTTGAGCGCTTTCTCGACCGCCAGCATCTCCAGACAGTTTATATGAAGGTGACTCTCCTGGTCTGACCAAGGGCCATAGACCGGTCTGCCCTCTAATAGCGCTCCCCAACCTAGGTTGGACACATCTGTCGAGACAACTTTCCGGTGCGAGACAACTCCCATCGTCACTCCCGTGCGATACCATTCGGCTGCTAGCCAGGGCTGCAGGGCTGAAACACAGCCATGATCCACTCTGACTCGTAAGCGGCCGGCCGTCCAGGCTCGGTGAGGCACTCGCGCTTTCAGCCAGCGTTGAAGCGGGCGCATGCGCAGTAAGCCCAGCTGGAGCACTGCTGCAGCTGAGGCCATATGCCCCAGGACTCGCTGGAATGTCCTCAGCGGAACCTGACTGCCCGTCTGGAAAGACGCGGCGAGATGTCGAATGCGGCGCGCGCGCTGCTCTGACAATCTGGCCGTCATAGCCACCGAGTCCAGTTCTATTCCGAGAAAGGAAGTCGACTGGCGGGGCAGTAATGAGCTCTTGGTCCAGTTGACCGAGAGACCCAAGCATTCCAGATGGCTGAGAAGCGCTGTTCTGTGAGACAAAAGCTCTGCCTCTGACTGCGCGAGGACTAGCCAGTCGTCCAGATAATTCAGTATCCGCATTCCTTGTCTCCTCAGGGGAGAGAGAGCCGCGTCCATGCACTTCGTAAATGTACGGGGTGCTAAAGATAGACCGAACGGCAGGACGGTGTACTGATATACCCGACCGTCGAAGGCGAATCTCAAGAATGGCCTGTGACGGGGTATTATCTGAATCTGAAAATATGCGTCCTTTAGATCGAGAGAGATGAACCAGTCTCCCGGGCGAATTTGCGCGAGGATTTGTCTGGTTGTGATCATTTTGAACGGCCGTCTCATGAGAGCTTTGTTCAAATGTCTCAGATCTAAAATAGGTCTCAGCGCTCCGTCCTTCTTGGGTACGAGGAAATAACGGCTGTAAAAGCCCGACTCGCTCTGAGAAGGATGCACCTGTTCTATAGCCCCTTTGTGCAGCAGCTTTGCTATTTCTGCCTGAAGCAGATGCGCTACTTCTGTATTCACTCTCGTCTCTGTCCGTGCTAGAAAGCGCGGGGGACGGCGAGCGAATTGAAGCGAATAGCCGTGCATTATAGTATTCAGCACCCATTCTGACACGCCCCGGATAGCTTGCCATGCTTTCGCACACATAGCTAGGGATCGAATGATCTCTGGGTTCGGATCGCCGCGCTGGGCGGGATGGGGAACCTCTATCAGAGAGGACGGGGCGGCGCGCGCTCTGCCGGTGCTCGAATATGGGGGCTCGCGAACAATGGTGACTGGCTGTACAGCACATAACGGCTCGGTCACTGGGGACGGGGCACATTTTGATGCTAGAAACCCGTGGCGCGAGAGCGGCATGAGGTTTAACGTGTTTGATAGTAAGTGCGCGCGCTCGTGAGCAGGCACAGGGCTTACATATGCAACACGGCCAGTGTAAGGGAGCTTTAGAGGATCTGCGTCCCGGGATAACTGTGTGACAGAGCGGGCAGTGGGTAGGTGTGGGCACGGAAGAGCGGGCACATTCTCTACCTTTAGCACTCGAGCGGCGCGTGCCCGCTTTATGAGAGTGCGCTCTGTGAGCGTTACCGGGGAGATCGTGTTTGTGTGTAGTGGTGAGCACTGGGGCGTGGGCACAAATGCTACACTCATGACACCTTCGGCGTGAGCCGGAAAACCCGAAACCATACTCTTTATGAGATTTCTCTGGGTCGCCGTGAAAACGGCGTTTGTGTGCAGGCGAGAGAGTTGTATTACTGGCTCGTTGGCTGCGATGTAAGCTGCTGCAGTAGCCTTTTCTAAGGGGACTGGCAGAGCTGGGCGCTTTGATGGCGGTCCGGCCGCAGCGGGACTCAGCCATCTTTTCCTCCTTGCAGCCGCTAGGAGGACTTCGCGGGCTCAGGCTTGAGCGTCACCTTGGGCCGGGGTCCCCGGGGGGGAGGCGGTTTGTGACGGCTGGTTGAGCGCGACCTAGGGCGGCCGCCCTGTCGTCGCTGCGAAGACGGAGGCTGGGCAGAGCGCTGAGACGAGTTCCGTGCAGGAGGCTGCTGAGAGCGGCCTGCAGAAGAGCTCGAGCGGCGGGGCAGGAAGAGATTCATCGCCTGCGACGCCTTCTGCACCTCCGAGAAGCGATCGACGATCCCGGCGACCGCTGGGCCGAACAGGCCGGTGGGAGAGAGCGGTGCGTTGAGGAACACGGAACGCTCGGATTCGCTCATATCCGCCAGCGTCAACCAAAGGTGCCTTTCGGTGACGGTGAGCGAGGCCATAGATCTCCCGATGGCTTGTGCAGCGGACTTTGTCGCGCGAATGGAGAGGTCCGTCGCGCTACGCAGGTCCGTGAGAACGGCGCGATCCGGGCCTTTCTCGTCCAGCTCTCGGAGGAGATCGGCCTGGAGGATCTGGAGCACAGCCATGGAATGCAGGGCGGAAGCAGCCTGGCCGGCGGCGGAGAAGGCGCGGCCGACGAGTGCTGATGTGGTCCTGCAGGCCTTGGACGGCAGGGCAGACTTTGAGCGCCATCTGGCGGATGGCGGGCAAAGGTGCGTTGCCACAGCATCTTCCACCGGGGGAATTTGAGTATATCCCTTCTCGGCGGCCCCGTCCACTTGGTCGAGGAGACCGGTGAGCGGAGTCTAGCGGAGAATGGGGCGTTCCACGACTTAGAGAGCTCAGTGTGGAGCTCAGGCAGGAAGGGTGCTGACCTAGAGGCAGGCGCTGGGCGGCGGCTAGGCAGAAAACACCCGTCAAGTCGGTTAGGCGCGGGCGCCCTCGGTGGGGACCAGTCGAGTCCCAATTGTTCAACCGCTTTGGTGAGGAGGCGGAGCAGTTCCGCGTCGACACTGGCGCGGGACCGGCTAGACTCCTGTGCAGAGGAGGTGGAGCGGAGAGATCCAGACCACTCCTCGCTGTCCGAGGCCAGGATAGAGCAGCTGTCCGTTAAAACAGCGTCGTCCGCTTCATCCCCCGAGGCGACGGCAGTGCGGGCGAAGGCCGGCCGCTGCGCGTCGGGAAGGGGGGGAGGAGATGGAGATAGCGAGGCTCGCGGGAGGGGCTCCGGCGAGCGCTCAGCTGCTGCTGCGGTTTCCGGTGGCCTCTGAGAGCGGCGCTTCTTCTTGCGCGGCCCGGTGGAGGCAGACGGTGAGACAGCTGGAGCGTCGAACAAGGCGAGTCGAGCCCGCAGGGTCGACATCGGCAGTTCTTCGCACATTTCACAGCCGCCCGCCGCGAGGGCGAGGGCGGCGTGGTCCGGTCCCAGGCAGAGAGTGCAGATAACATGGCGGTCTCTGCCGCTGAGCGGAGCTTTACATGAAATACAATGCATTATTGTGAAAAGGATATGTTTCGCCGGATAGCGAAGCAGGCAGGGATAGCTGAAGGCGGCGAAGGCGGCCGGCTTCCTCAGGCAGAATCCTCGGCTTGCAAAGCGCTGGTTTCAACGGCGGCTTCCTCAGAGATCAGCGATGCCTAGAGCTTCGCTGAAGAGACAAAAATCAGTGAAAGCAGCCTCTCAGCCTATATTTATACCCTCTACCACGCCCCGCCTCGGGCCGTGACGCGTAGGCGCGCTGCTCGCGCTCATTGGGCGTGACGTCACGCCAAGGGCTCAGTGATAGGCTGCTGCAGTTGCCGCAGAGCAGCCTATGAGCACGCTAGACTGCCCGCTCTAGGTCTGCTTGCTGCCGCACTGCGTTGACAAGATATAAAAATTAAGGATAATTTTTTGCTTCATATCTCGAGAAAAGATGACTTTACCCGTAGCGTAAGCTAAACTTACGCAATACGAGAGAACCTCTCGTAAGAGAACACCCCCATTAGCAGTTAGTGCTTTCCACCTGATGAAATGAGCGCGCCTCAGCACAGCAAAAATGATGAAATAAACGCGGCAAAAAATCGACCAATCAGAATTTTGGTCGAACCAGAACGTATCGACCAATTAATCGACTAATCGACTGGGACAGTACAGCCCTATACCTAACAAGGTGGTGCACATAATGTAGGACATATATAAATTGTTTTTGGACAATTAAATTAATTGAACTTGCAAACAATAATTCAACAGTGTGTCAAAATTATGACGTAACATGTCAAAACAACGTTTTGAGCCTTAAATGTTTTAAAAACGTAATGAGACCAAAGAATACTGTATTCATGAGAAGTGCTTCTTACCTTTTCCTTGTCACACTGCATCTCTTCCTGTTCCTCCTCCTTCCGCTCTCTTCATCTTTTCCCAATTTTTACTGGTAATCTGACGTGCACTTTATTTATTATCGGCTGGTCATTAACCGCTTCCTCTCATCTTTTATTTTATTTTATAGTGCTCTTCACGCCCACTTTCATTTTACTCTCTCTCTTTGACATCCTCCCACGCAACACCTTTCATTTTCTTCTCTTTTCTTCCATTTTACAGGGACAGAGCAGGAGCAAGGTTACAGCGACAAAGGCCGTAAAGGTTTGTGCACTGTGTTCACAATGACTAACATGAGCGTGTGCCCACACAGAATCGGCGTGGATGAGAGTGTTTCAGTTTGGTGGTGATGGGGGATGCAATGGTGTCTGTGTAGGGTTATGGAGAGTTGTCCTGCCAGAGGGGAAGAGCAGTGGCCTGTGTCTGTTAGCATTTCGCTTCACTTCTCCCCGTGTTAGCCTCACTCGACCTTCTCAAGCTGCCTTCACCTCCTCTTGAACCTCTCACAGTGAAGAGCAGAAATATTGAGAAAAATAATGCTGAAAACAAAGGACTTTTCCATTAGAAGCGTCAATGTACAACAAATAACACGCAAGCTTCAGCTAGCAAAAATATGTTCGAAGAATGTTTCGCTAATAAGTTATGAAAGCATTATTTCTGAATGTTCTCTGAACATTTCAATTTTTTATTTATTACAAATAAATAAAAAATGGGTTAGAATGAGCTGTGTTACAGCCATGGGTGTTACAGCCTGTGTAAGTTAGTTTCTTTCCCTGTTGTTGTAGTTTTAAATGGACGAATAAATCAAGCAATCAATGGCATTTATGCAGATTTGAAGAGCAAACAATATAGTTCATTTGAGACATGAACATTGACAACCATAGAATGCTTCCTGGATGGTGAGTGACAAGGCAATCATATGCATTTCTCATTCGCAAGCAATGCCTCACTGGGTGTTATTAATTGAAATGCAATTGCTGGAGAGAAAATGAGTCGGAAAGAGAGAACTGCTCCTATCAAGTCAACATCACAGCGTACCAAATCCAGCCACTGCCTGCGCAAGACTGATACAAACAATGGCTCGCCTCCAAAAAGAAAGACTTTAGACGCACAGAGCACAAATTTGAATGAATGAGCGTAGAGGAGAGATTCATTTGAGCTTTGATTCCACGGCGGCGCTGGGAAACGACAGTTCTGAACTGTGCAATCATGAACTGTGATTTCACAATTGTTGGCTCTCGCCACGGCGCAGGTTTATGTACTCCCAGAGTTCCCCAAGAGAGACAGAGATGGAGAGAGATAGAACGAGCTGAAACAACACTGCCACAGTTCATTAGCAGACACTTTTCTTGGTACAAAAAAATAAGGCCTGAAACTTAAATAACGAACTGATTTTTTCTTTTCTTTTCCAACAAATGGTCAGTAAAAGGAGGTGTTTGACCTTCAGAAAAAGCACATTTGTCAAAAGCTCAAGATGTTTGCAGTTGTTGGAACTCTGTTATCATACATTGGAACAGGCCTCAAAACAGTTGAACTCTTAATTAAATGCATGAATGCTACAATTATTATTACATATTCTGGTCTTTAGCGACCCGGATCTACTGTATATCAAACACAGATGGCTCCCTAACAACAGTAATAGTATAAACCTCTCTTCATATTTTAATAGCAATTACAAAAGAATAAAATAAAGCATATTTCATTACCTTTTGAAACTTTTGGAAGGGTTCAATTTGAGCAGATGCTTTTTACCATCATCACGGTCTATCAGAGCACATTTCCCAGTACATTAGCATCTTGCTCATATTCGCTATTTCAACCATATTCTCAAAACTATTGTTTTCAATGTCTTAAAAATCAATATTTTGATCTCTGACAGCTTCTTCACCAGATCCACCATCAAGTGCCAGTAACACTGATATTTGATTGCGTTCAGTACTTGCTCGGCAGTAAGTCACTGAGCCATTTCAAGTTTTGCTGATGATGCTTCCTATCCTTTTGTTTTATGCCTGTAGTAAATATTAGCGAGACATCTCGCTAATATTGTGAATCAGACATTGCCACCTTGTGGAATAAAGGTGAACTGCACTTATTGAGTCATCAGAGATTCAATTATTGTTGCGCAGAAAAAAAAAAAAGTATACACTTTTTACTAAAATTAATTCGAAAACATATATTCTTTTATAATTTTTTCTATATTGTTTATAATGAATAGATTGAGGAGTACTATGGAGGTTGATGTCTAACTTTTAAAAAATGAATGAGGGGGAGGGTAGTAAATGACGTCCTTGGTCGCTAAAGACCAGATGTGTGCGTTTAAGGGTTAAAATCTTGATTTCTACCAATAAATTAAAATATTGGACGCTCCATTTTTTATTAACTGGAAAAAAAAAACACCAAACACTCACTTAAAATACCACTAACACCACCCAGGCAAACGTCTGTATTCATCATCTTTGTGCCGCCTTCTTCAACACGCTGTGACATTAAAGGTGCTCTACGCGATGTCACGCGTTTTCTAGGCTGATTTTTTTTTTGTCACATACAGCAAACATCTCCTCACTATCCGCTAGCTGCCTGTCCCCTGAACACACTGTAAAAAAAGCGGGCTCTGTAGACAGCCCAGGCTCCACAAACGGCAACAAAAACAAACTGGCCCAGCCTGGACCATGAAACACAACAAACAGTGTTCCAGCCAATAAGTGCGCGTGCACGTGAAGGGGGGTGTGGGGAGTGGAGGAGAGAGAAGCATGAAGAGGGAAGTTAGAGGGAAGACAAGAACAATGACTAACATTAGAATTATATTCTCTTTAATTTTGATATGGCTGCCACACGACCAAAGAGATGACGTTCCGATGAACAAATAGCAAAGAAGAGGGAAAAAGGAGAAGGAACACGCAAAGTCCCGAATTTAAATCGGAAAAGCACGGAAGGGAGGGGGGATGAGGAGGAGGGAGGGTCGAGCTAGCCTCTGTTTTGTTTGACAATAGTTCGAACATCAACAAGAAGTGACGTCACCCAGCATCGCTTAGAGCACCTTTAATAAAGAAAAGGTCCAAATAATATTACTTCTTGAGTGTCACAATTTACAGAATCACATCGGTTACATCTAAAAAATTACGTATTTGGTAGAAAAAAAAAACGTAGTTGTGTTTTTTAAGCTAGGTTGATTTAATGTTAGATAATAGTAGACAGCAAAATACAAATACAATAAAAGTCTTGGGACTCCAACGTATACAGTATTTTCGGAAAAGTGCCAGCACTCTGACTGGCAGCAACCATAGCGTCCAAAAATGTTGTCCGGCTACGAGCAGAGACACGTCCCCCTTCAGAAAGCAAGTCTGCACCCATCACCGCACGGTTCATCTGAAACTAGAAAAAATCTCTAACAATCCACACATGCATAATGCATAGTGACTGCAGCACAATCTTGCAACGACTCAAAGGAGAGGTCAGGTAATTCAGGGTTGCCATGTCTATGGAAACATATTGCTGTTTTGTGTTTGTGAGTCTCTGGAGATGGCAGATTTCTTGAATCAAAGTTAGTGTAAGTAGCTCCGGCTTTGATTGCCTCATCTGAGGTCTTTTCCCTCTTCTGCATGTTTGTGCTGCATAAGCCACAATGATTTGAGATTTCACAAGGGCAATACGATTTCACAGATAAACCTATTTACAAACGTACTTATGATGCAAATGCACAAGATTAGTTCAGACAGTTACTGCTGTTCTCCTGAAAGACGTTGCCTCGCCACTCTTCTCAGTCAATCCTTATTATACATCTATATTTACAAAGGCATTCAGCCACTGTTGAGTTTTCATTTGCTCAGTCGTTTTATTTGTTCATTCAAATACCGTTACATCTTGTGACGCTCCAAAGGCCTGATTCCATTACAGATAGCGTTTCACAACTATACAGTCCTACAAATGGAGGTTATTGCAGCATTTTTGCATCAGAAAAAAATCAAGAACCATTTTCACGTTGAGTTAGCAGTATTTTGCTCTTAGGAGCGCATGTTCGAGTCCAGCCCGCGTCATCTTTTGATCCTATTTAGCTGTTTTCCAGATATAATTGCAAAAGAAAGAAAAAAATGTGCATTTGATGAAAAAGTATATGTGCTATAAGCATTTGTTATAACTATCAATAGATATGTTTTCATCCAAAGTTGCGAATTTAACTTGTGCGCCAAATTGGAATTTGGCATAAAACATTTGCGAATAAAGCAGCGTTTTCATCCCATGTGATCAAGAGAACAAAACCGTCACTTCCTGGGAAACTGGCACAAAATACCTGTAATAAAAATAGAAATCGCTGCAATTGGGGAAGCCACTGTGGCTCTTTTTTTCCCTACGTTCGGATGCTGGTATTTGGGAATGCAATCATGTGAGACACTTCTGGGCGTGAATTAAACCAAATCATTCTGATGACAGACTCAGGCATCATTTCAGAATGATCAAACCAACATTGAGATGCTGAGCAACGAAATTGGTCTGCTAGTTAGTCAAGTTATCCAATCACATACTCTGTTGAGGCGAAGTCACATGGGTTTTTTGTTGCGCATCAAGGATTTATAAATGTGTTTCATTCATAGTTTATATGCATGTCTCTCAATTGAGCAAATCTGCTTTTTTATGCACATTTTTAGAATGTTTAATGTGATATCCCAAAATTCGATGGATGGAAACATGGCTAATGTTGAAAACGGTTGTGCTGCTTAAAGGGATACTTCAGGATTTAGCATTAAGCTTTGTATTAGTAGAAAACCTGTAGTATTTTCGAATTACCGTGCTTTCCACCCTCATATCCCCCTGAGACGAGAGATATATGTATTTTTTGTCTGGAAAAAATCCTCCGATGACGCAAAAAATCGTCATTTTACGTCATCGAAGGATTTTTTGGCCAGAGGCTAAAGACTACAGCCAGTAGTAGGGGCTGTCCCGCATGTTCTCAACCCGCCCATAGAGGGTGGGATCTCAGCCGTCTTTCTTTGGAAGCTAAGCTAGCAGGCTCTTGTTCTGTGGAGAAAGCTGAGTAGTAGGGGTTACCATCCTCTTTTTCCCGGACATGTCCGGCCGTCGAGATCGTCCAAAATGTCCGGGATTCGGCTTTTGCTTTCTGCAGTCGCCATTCATTGTTTACATGCACACCTTTTGTTTCAATCTAACTGAATTCATTCCGATTGGTGAATCTGAATGTAGTGTTTACATGAACGCTAAACAAGTGATCGGTCTATGTGCGTTTTAACATTCCTAGGAAAATTCCCGCTCCTCCATGAGAGATACGAGACCGGTGCGTCTCAGTAATCACGCCACCGGCCTCGCGCCGTTCTCCCGCGGCCCTCAGCCTCGTCCTGCTCGCCACAGTAAACATGATGAATGGCGACTGTAGAACGCAAAAGCCGAATCCCGGACATTTTGGGCAATCTCGAAATCCCGGGCAAACTCGTCACGGAGACTCACTAGTAGCCTAGCCTTGTTGTTTTCAACTGCGCTCTCTTACCGGTAGGCGTGGCTTGGGAGTGGCCTCCTAGGACAGCGAAGCAAGTGCATTCTGGGAGTTGTTGTCTTTCATCCACATAAGCCAAAAATACATTTTCTGGCTTTTCTCAGTCTAGAAAACTCCAAATTCAAAAATAATTTCACATTTCTTCTACATAAATGACCTATTTTAAATACACATTCATCTTTCCAGAGGTGAAGTATCCCTTTAATAATTCCGTTAAAACCGTGAACAGAAATCTTTTGTAACATTTTAAATGTCTTTAACATCACTTTTGATCAATTAAATGCATTCTTGCTGAATAAAAGTATTCATTTGTTTTTAAAGAAAAAATTACTGACCTCAAACTTTTAAACAGTAATATATATGAGAATTATGGATGAAAAACTAATGTATGCAAGACTTACAGCCTATACATAAAACAATATAATCACAGAAGGAAGTAGAGAACGTCCTGAGCTGCAGAAGCCTATACTCTTCAGAACGAGTGGTTGTTCTTTATTAAGAAGAAACATATGTAGTGTCTGGGCACCCATGTGTGAAATTCAATTCTTATCCTGAAATGGTGTTTTTATTAGAGCAGCACTATCACACAGGAATCAGCTCGGCTTTGCTCAGCAGAGAAGCACAGAGCGCTCAGAGAGCCATTGGACTGTTCCTGTCGGTGCTTTAAACCATTCTGAGTCAAATCATACTAATAAGTATGCAGCTGTACAAGAAATGGTTCAGTTCAGATTTGCAAAGGCACCTGTGCTGTTCTTGTAAATGCATTTCAGGGTAATTCAGGTACAGCATTAAAGGGAAGGTTCACCCAAAAATTTAAATTCTGTCATCATTTACTCACCCTCAAGTTGTTCCAAACCTGTATGAATTTCTTTCTTCTGCTGAACACAAAAGAAGATATTTAAAAAAAAAATTGTTAATCAACAATTGACGGTAGCCATTGACTTACATTGTTGGGAAAAAAAAATACTATGAAAGTCAATGGCTACTGTCAAATTTTATTTTAAAATCCATTCAAACATTCAGATTAATTACTGACCCTACAAGTTCGATTAAACCATCAAAGTATGAGGGAAATAATTTTTTTATATTTCAAATTATTTGGCACAGGAAACAGCATAAATTGACTACAACAATATTCAGTTATTAATATTTTGTTGGTTCTCTCTTGTTTTGCATGTGTACATAATTTCTTTGTATAACAGCCTGGGCAAAAATTATGTCTGCACAATTTGGCATATTTCATTACGATATATATTCAATATATACGATATATATTCATATTTCAATATTTCGTATATCACAAATAAAACAATTTACTCCAAGTACAACTAGGCAATATGATAACAACCTTATATAATAAAAATTATTATTATTATTATTATTGATAATTATATATATATATATATATATATATATATATATATATATATATATATATATTATATGTCAAATCTTGCAGACAATTAATTACAACATTAACATAATTGTAATTGTTTGGCAACAATGGTTTGATATTCTGTCCATGAACTTACATTACAACTTCCATTGTGACAACTTATCCCATATAGTGTGACAACATGCCCCAATACCAGGTCAACATGTGTTCATTGAACTGTATATTCATTCCTCTGCAATA
Source organism: Leuciscus leuciscus (assembly GCF_965113295.1). Taxonomy (NCBI): domain Eukaryota; kingdom Metazoa; phylum Chordata; class Actinopteri; order Cypriniformes; family Leuciscidae; genus Leuciscus; species Leuciscus leuciscus. The sequence goes on from NC_138742.1 coordinate 10,545,195, forward strand.
ATGGTGGACATGTTCTATAGCTTGTTTGAAATTAATATGTTTGGAAAGTAAAATAGGCAGCGATTTTATTTGTCAGCTCAATTATCTGATAAAACATAAGCTTTTATCATCCCAAATACTGCAGACTGACAATGTCATACTGTTAATGTGAGCATGGTCTGTTTCCTCTGGCTGCGAGGAAGAAAAGAGGGGGAAAAACGTCTGTTCTAGACTCCTCTGACAACTCTGCCCTTTTTCCACTGGAGGAGGAAGAGGAGGAGTAGGAGGACAGCAAACAGAAGATGACAGGAATCTGAAAAGCCTGTATTTATTATTTATTATCTGTATCTGCTCATATGGGTCAAGGCTAGCCAGAGAGAAAAAGAGAAAAAAAAAACCTGAAAGAAAGACAGAGAAAAATGCTATAGATCCAAAGGATAAGGTGATCAAATGTTGTTTTTTATTTATTTATTGTTTAACGTTTACCCTATAGTCTGAGTTGTATGTCTTTGTTTTTAGGGGTTGAGAGGATGAAATGTAACAAAATTTGCCACACCTGCCAATAATGGCTCAACTGGACATTGTATATTTCTACAATATCTTTTACCAATCATTATTTTTATTTATTTTTTATCACACTGCAAAACCGTGTTATTTTAGCATCAGTGATATATAGTGTTTTTTTATTTTTTATTAAGTTAATTAAATTTGTGTGTGTTTTGCCACTATTTATAAGTTGCTGTATTTTGTTTTTTAGATATGCCTATATTGTTCATAAAAAAAAAAGAAATCTGTCAGTATACGTTTTAGTTATTTTAGTAAATCAAGTTAAACTAAATAAAAATGAGAAATGTTGCTTTGGCAACTAGCTGAAAAAAAAGGTTTAAAAAAAAGTCTTTTTTTTTATTTCAAGTAACAAAAATGTGTTTATGTTTGTTTTAGTTAACTATACTAACCCTAAAAACTGTATAAAATGTATATTGTTTTATTAAAAAAAAAAGTATATAAAATAAATGATTAAAAATATAGTAAATAGAAATATATAAAAATTTTCCATACTTGTTATTTAAAAAAATATATAATTTTGCTATATTTTTTGTGAGCGGAAATAAATTCGGTCACTCACATAATATATTAACTTGTGTCTTTGTGATGCATTATGGGGGCGTAAGCAAGCAATCCGAAGCTTAGCTTTATCAAGTTCACCCTGAAATGAGAGGAACAGTAAGTGACCAAGGATTTAAGGACACCATCTGTGTGGAGCGAGCCCATCTTTAATACTGATGGCGCAGTGCAAGAGGAAGAGAGACACTGATCAATAGGACAGATAGAGCCGGGCAGCTAATAAACAGTGAAGCCCAGGAGAATGAGGGCACGTAGAAAAGATCATTTGATTTGGCTGAAGGAAATCTTCATTTAAAGTTCCCATGAAACCAAAATTGAAGTTTTTTGGTTCTTTTAGTATGAATATGTTAGCCTTACTGTTAAGGTAGTGTGCACCAAAACAATGACACAATTTGCATTAGAAGACATAAACGTTCAAAACTTACAGTCCCTCACTTCCACCAATATGGATCAACAATTTTGATGACATCACGCTGAACTTCAGCTTCTCATCAGTTTTCCTGTCCAATCAAATGCTCTCTAGAATCTAAAGCGCCCCCTACATTATACATAGATGCTGAAGCTGTGGCTAAGATATGTCACTTGTTCACACAATTACTATTTTCTAAATGGTGAATGGCACATAGTGCACTATTTAGGGGATAGGGAACGATTCAGACAGTGTAAATATGCTTTCCATTGGGGTGAATTAAGTCTGGTTTCACATTCCGCTCCAGAGACATGATAGCACAGAGCGGATTATATGCGCGAGTCGGCGCAGACCAGAAAACGTATCGGACCCTTTGAATTCTGCACAGAATGCTATAATTTAAAGCGATGGAGGACATTAGGAGGAGAAACAATTAGAGATTAAGAGGAAACTGCAGCTTTACCGAGCTCAATGGCTCTGGCCGAGCTGTGATATAAACTAAACGCTATTGGCTATTTTAAAAAAGTGGGTGGAACTGTTCGATATGTCCCGCCCTGTCTTCCTGTTTTAGTGGAAATTACGTCAACACATTGAATAACGCTACACGTTTCAAGGCACTTAAGTGGGCCTTTAAATGAGACTCAACTGTGGCTATGCTATAAATGTATGTTATGCTTGAAGGTGACAAACAGTGTTGGGATAATTGCAGTAATGAAGCAACAAGCAATAAAAGTGCTCGGTTAGGACTAGGGGTGTAACGGTTCAAATTACTCACGGTTCGATTTGTATCAAGGTAAAGATCACATCAAACTCACCACTCATGCTACAAAGTATAGTGGTCAAAGATGTCTGTAAGCATTTGTAGACCTACAATTATATACAAACATATATGACAAAATATTTATAGTATAAATGTATTGCACTAAACTATCATAGTCCAACAAAATCAAGAAAAAAGTCCAACTAACAATGTGAAAAAGTGTATGAAATCACTGTTTGTTTGATTAATTAAGTTGCTGCCATATAGTATTGAACAACAAATGAACAAGACACGACTGGGCATGACAACAACATAATGGTGTCTGGCTGCTACAATATCATAAAATTTGAGACGGTGGGAGAAAAAGTCTAGAGTCTAGAGATGTGGCCAGAGGAGCGTTGCTAAAAGCTCTTGCTTTTCAAGGCTTGTCAAACCTTTTCAGAATGGCAAAGATGGAAATACACATCCTGATGGAAAGCCACCGCCTCACATCACACAGCTCCTCTGCAGAGTTCCTGCCACAACCTGGTGTGAACTCATTTCAGATGAGGTGGAGGATTAAGGATTGAGGATTGAGGATTGAGGATGGCGTAGCTTCAGCCTGCCTGATTATGTGATTGGATGAGCTGAGGGTTAATCTTAGCTGATTGGTTAAAGCCGGGGATTGGTGTCACAATGGAGGGATGAATCTGAGCCTGGGTATAGACTCTCAAGTGTGTCACCAGAACAAGTCAGAGTGACATGAGACCGATAATGATGGATAAATAGCATAACCAACGCTATACTGAAAAAGATAAAAGACTAGGGGATTTGTGCATATTTACACTGAGTGCTAACTATGATAGATCATCAAGTGTTAAAAGCTAGTCTGAGTATGCAAATCTATATTGTCGTAGAAATGTGCCACAGGATATTTTTCTGGTTACTTGGTCTTTCTTTCTGCAGCGTCACAGGGGGTTGCCCTCTGTAAAATAATGTTTTTTGAATATTTCTTAGCAAACAACCAGGCAGAACACCCTAACAAAACACAAAATACCATAGCAACTGCCTAGCAACCACCTAAAACACCATGGCAACTGCCTCAAATATAATAGTGACCCCTTGCAACTACCAGACGACCTTTTAGCAACCACTCAGAACACCCTAATGACCACCTGAAAAGTCTAAAGACTCCATTGCAACCATGCAGAACATCCAAATGACCTCCTAGCAACTACCTGGATGACTCTATAACAACCACTAAGCAAACTCTAATAACCACCTCAAAAAGTCTAGCAACTGCATTGCACCCATGCAGAACCATTGAGTGGCCCCTAGTAACCACCCAGAATAACCTAGAAAACCACCCAAATACCTTAGCAACCACCCAGGACACCCCAGCGAGCCCCTCTTAACAACCCGAATAGGCTAGTAGCCTCCTTAGCAACCACCCAGAACACCTTAACAAACACCCAAAATACACAAGTGTCTCCTAGCAACCATGAAAGAACACCCTAGCAACTACCTTGTATACATTAGTGACTCCCCAGCAACCATATTGAACACCCTAGCAACTACCCTGAATAATCTAACATCTCCATAGCAATCACACATAACATCTTAGCGGCCATCCAAAACACCCCAGCGACTCCCTAACAACTACCCAGAACACCTTACTTAGCAACCACCCCGAATACACAATACCCTAGCAACTCTCTAGCAAGCACCCAGAACACCTTATCTAGCAACCACCCTGAATACACAATACCCTGGCAACTCCCTAGCAACCACCCAGAACACCTTATCTGGCAAACACCCTGAATACACAATTCCCTAGCAACTCCCTAGCAACCACCCCGAATACACAATACCCTAGCAACTCCCTAGCAACCACCCAGAACATCTTATCTGGCAAACACCCAGAATACACAAAACACTAGCAACTCCCTAGCAAACACCAAAACACCTTATCTAGCAACCACCTAAGAACACCTTATCTGGTAAAACCCTGAATACACAACACCCTAGCAACCACCCTGAACACCTTATCTGGCAACACCCTGAATACACAGCACCCTAGAAACCACCCTGAACACCTTATCTGGCAACACCCTGAATACACAGCACCCTAGCAACTACCCAGAAAACCCTAGAAACTCCTTATCATTGTCACGACTTTTGCACCACTAACATTTTCATAATAAATTGTAAACATTTAGTCTAGTCTGTAATTTGTAAAGCAGCTGTTGAACAGCCCTTATTGAAGTAATGAGCTGTGCCTCTATTTGCTGCTTCATCTGAGAGCAGTTAAAAAATGAACAGGTTCTTTTAACAGCTTGGCAACGGTTTGCACTTAAATACCAGAGCGCACAAATACACAAATGAATCGAGGAACTCAGAATGTGGAAAGGAACGAATCCACCAAAGAGCCAGGGACACCAGGCCAATGAAATCATTGCTGTCTGCTGTTATGTCCTGGCTGTCATGTCAACCTGTCATACTGATGATTTAACTCATCTACTTCTCGCGGATGTTTGCGAGTGTGGGTGTGCGCACGAACATCCCTGCAATTCCCCACAGTGGTGCCTGAAAACTCGCCGCCTGCCTGTCAAACCAAATCCAATCTCCGCATTCCAGAACGGTAGAGTTGGGGTAGGGAAAAAACACTTAATCCATTTACTGCAGTGTAACAGTCTCATCCATCAGCTCCTTGCTGCCAATGGGAAGACTGCATCAATCCCAAGCCAGATTGAGGGAAAAAAGGAGAGAGAGAGAGAGAGAGAGAGAGAGAGATATCCATCTGGAGTAGTGTAAGAACAGCCTGCAGTTCTCAGGACACACCTGTACACACACTTGTACGTCGATGTGATCGATGGCTGCTGTGGTCCCGGCAAATTTTACCGTTCATCATACCAGGGGGACACGCTAGCACTGAGGCATTCACATCGAGTCGCCTTCGAACAATAATGGACACGCTTAATTACCTCATAGAGTCACATCAGAGAGCCTGCATATGTGCTAATTTATGCTCCAGTCCAATGTGGCTGACATCTACAATTCATTAAGGGCTATATTTACGAGGTCACCACTTCATGTAAGTCATCATAAAATATGCACTGTGTCAGAGATGTGGCATGGTGGGTAGTGCACATTCTCAGACACGATTAGGCTCTTGATCTCCATCGTTTTCTGTGTCCTCTCCTAATATCTTTAAAGAAACAGTTAAAGAAACAAAAATGAAAACTTTGTCGTCATTTACTCGCCCTCAACCCCCGAAATGCATTCTAATGTCCAGGGATTGGATAACAAAAGCTAATTATCCCACTAAGTATCCAAATCATTCTGAGGTGAAGTCTAGAGATCAAAATACCTACAGTATATACATGCACACTACTGGACAAATGTTTTAAATAATTATGATTTTTTTTAAATGTTTTTGAAAGAAGTCTCTTATGCTCACCAAGGCTGCATTTATTCAATCAAAAATATGGTAAAAGAGTAATATTGTAAAATATAACTACAATTTAAAATAGTTGTTTTCTGTTCCTGTGATGCAAATCTGAATTTTCAGCATCATTACTCCAGTGTTCAATGTCACATGATCCTTCAGAAATCATTCTATTATGCTGATTTGTTGCTCAAGAAACATTGTTTGTTGTCCATCCCCATTGGAGAGCAGAGCAGCGTGAACATTCGGCCAAACATCTAACATGTTCCAAAGAAAAAAGAAAATCTAACAAGTTTGGAACAACATGAGGATTAATGCATGACAGAATGTTCCTTTATTACAGAACAATCCTTATAAAATGTAAAAGTGCATGTACTCTGCACTGCATGAGTGGACATTACCGGGCAAAGTGGTGCATGGAAAACCAAACTCCACCTTTGATAATTCAGCTGGTGAGATGCAGCCATGCCTCTCTGCCAGAGGGGAATGCTAACAATTAGCCCCAGAGCTTGGCATGGATGTCTGGGGAGAGAGCCAGCAATTAGACCCAGGGAGAGGCATCCCAGCCAGGGGAGAGATCCAGTGATGAGGCCATGAGTTTGGCAAGTGCATGGGAGAGAGTGCTACATTACTGCTTGATGTCACACGGTGGCTCTGGCCAGAGGGGCGGATACTGGCACATACTTTTATGCACTCGCACACACACCCAAACAGCACAAATTCCAAACAGAAAAGCTGATTCACAGGCCAGAGCAGGACATCAGGGATGTGAATGTGTGTGCAAGAGACGGGGAGGTTAATAGAAAAGATTTGAATGTGGATTTTAGGCATTCCCTTAGGAAAATAAGTTTATTCAAGTGTGCTGTTGATATACTTCTTTTAAACTAAAAATAAGAAAATATACTTTTAGTCTACTTTCTAAGAAAAATACTTCATGTACTTCTCAGAAAAATACTTAAAAATTACTTAATTATAGTATACTTGACTTATTCTGACAGAAAGGTCTAAGTTTATTTGGCCTATACTTGTATTCGTTAGTTGGATCGAGACATACACAAAGTATAATTAAGTAATCTACATAATGGCGTGTAGTTGTGTTCAGAACTGGTAAGAATGTAAATGTGTACCTTGAAATGCAATGTAAGTCACTTTGGATAAAAGCGTCTGCCAAATGCATAAATTAAAATGTTTACTCATTTTAATAGGAGCAGCCTATTAAATACTTTTTATCACATAGTTTTACATCCTGTCATATAAAATTAGTTTGAAACATTGTTTGAAAATGTCTGAATTTTTGTGTAGGCTAGTCCACTGGTAGTGTACATTGCAATTTACTTTTTCCCTGCCACTGACTAAATTTTCGAGATGGTCCTCACTGCAGAACACGAAATCCAGGGGGAGGAGTTGGATCCAGATCCAACTCCTCCCACCTTACATATACCTAAACCTACCCATCTCCACCCCCTGATCCCTAAACCAACCCCTAAACCTACCCATCTCCACCCCCTGATCCCTAAACCAACCCCTAAACCTACCAATCTCCACCCCTTAGATCCAACTCCGCCCCCTGGATCTCATGTACTGCAGTGAGGTGCTACTGGAATTTTCCAGCTAACCATGTGGTAGGGGGCGCTATGACACATCTTCTGAAAGTGTACAGAATCTCTGTACCAAAACACAGGTGAATAAGAAGCAGAAACAAGCGACAGAAGATTGCTCACGCAAATGTAAAATAACACGATCATCAAACATTAAACAGCATAAGTTCAAAACTGCCTAACTTTATCGAATGAAATGTCGACCCAGAAAGGGTTAACAACTGTGAAGCTTTGGTGGACTCGATCTACTCCATCTGTGTTTTGATCATCATTCTGAATCCGTTCCGGACATAGTCTTTGACAAAAATAGCAACATATTAGTATACTTAAAGAGCAAAAATAATATATAAATAGTTAACTATAAGTAGGATGTTATGTTCACTTAAAGAAAACTTACAAGTATACTTGCAGTAGCCTATAAAACTACTAAACTAGTAGTTTACTGAGAGTATACTTCAAAGTGTACATTCATAAACTACAAAATGTGCTACAAGTATTTGACTAGTAAACTATCAGCATACCTAGTTGCAGGACAAACGAAAAACAACTAGTTATAAACTAGTTGTGTACTCAAAGTTTACTCCTTAAAAGTATAAAAACAAAAAAACAGTACACTTACAAGTATACTTAAAGTGCATTGATATTAGTATACTGATATAAAGTATAGTTAAAATATACTTGAACTTTACTTAAGTAAACTTAAAGTACTAAACTTAAGAACTTAATCAAATGAACTTGAACTTATTTTTTTGTAAAGGTTAGCACACCTGGGAACTCTCCTGCCCTGGGAAAAGGCCATGACAAACCTTTCAGCATGAGTGCATAATGCCATCAGTGTCAACGTACTTGGCCGATCTCTCTCTCTCTCTCTCTCTCTCTCTCTCTCTCTCTCTCTCTCTCTCTCTCTCTCTCTCTCTCTCTCTCTGTCCCAGACTCTCTGAAAGCATAAAAAACGGAAGGGAGAGTTACTCAAAATGACATGTCTGTCATTAATGTAAATTTTTCTCATCAGTGGCCGTAACTAACACAGACCATTGCACAAGGTCAGATTAAAAAGACAGCCCCTCCATTTGGGTGAAATATTACAACAACAGCGAAAGAGACAGTGCAGGGCGCCCGGCATCCATCCCGAACCATTTTCATATTTCAGTCGATTCTCATTACGTGACATTTGTCCCAAAACTTCAGAAACATCCATGCTTCTTGAACATCCCAACTGGAATATGAGACAATTTGAGAACCTGCCAATCGGAGCCCGGTTCTGCTTCCTGCTTCCTGCATACTCTTACAGTCAGTGTGAAAAACTCATACAAGGTACTGGTGGCATCTATTTCGCCAGAGACATCCAAGTCGAGTATGACTCATCTGTCTCTGTCAAAATGACAACAGAGGACCCGAAACTATATGCAAAAAAATTCCCATACAGCAGTGCTGTGGAAGCTACTTTGAAACTGTAGCTTGTCAACAAGCTAGGCATGATTTAAAGTAGTTCAACTACAGTCAAGTTGCTCTTTTGAAAAAGTAGTGTTTGCTGCTCTGCCAGCCATAACAAAAAGTTGCCAAAACACTGAATCGAAATACATTTTATTTTGTAAAAACCATTGTAGTATTTTGTATATTGCTACAAAACTCAAAACTAAAAGTGCCACATTAATATCTGTGCAGAAATGAATCTGTGAATCATATTATTGAATCTGTGCATGAGCAAACTGATTGATAAAAAATTCTCCAATACTTGTATAAGTGAGTGGATCATTTAAGGTTCAATAGTTCATAAAGATTTCATTATGATGAAACGTTGAAATGTTTTAAAAAATATATTTTTGAATCATGAATATTAGGTTTTATGGTTACTCTATTTCACCTAAACAAAGCATAACTTTTAAATACAAACTCACACCACAGTCATGAGGGTCTACAGGGGCCCGCTTAATGACATCATTTCCTGCTTCCTTTTTTAATGGCGTTCTGCTTTTGATTTGGTTGACAAAAGGTTTTAGTAATAATAATAATAATAATAGATCAGTTTCAAGAAATTGAAAATTAAAAGTGTTTAATTTAAAAATTAAATATGAAAATGTATGATAAAAATTTAAATCATTCTCTGTATTAATATGAAAGGCATTTATTTATTGATTTATTTATGAACAACATACTAGTTCTGGACCCAAAAAAATGACAGTCTGTCATTGACACCCACTGTGGGGACAAATGACACCCACTGACACTTACAGGAGGTGACCACATTGTATTAGTACCTCAGTTCGCTTGGCTGTAAACCAGCATGTTCAATACATCATAACAAAATATAGCAATGCAAATATAGCAATTGTATCACATTACACGGCCACCTACAAAAAAAAAAAAAAAAACGATAGTCGTGTCACTATTTTATTTAGTCACTCCCCAAAACATATTGTTGAAACTAAGCAAACAGCCATGAGACTTTTCTTTTCCAAGGCAGCTTTTCCTAGTGTATCGGTGCTTGGGAGTTGACTTAGTGGAAAAGTAACTGTGAGTTGGTTAATAAGCTTAATGGCTGAGCGTGTCACATCCTGACCAGCTCATGTGCGGAAGAGTGTGAGAGCACAAGCTACTTTATAACTGTAAGCCTTTTAATGCCACTTCACCACAATGGCTTCCTTTAGCGACCAGGATAAAAGCCAGCACGCTGTGTGAATGAGTAAACAGCTGAATATATCAAGATATGGACAGCCCCACTGTGGCATGTGTCTTTGTGCTGTTAGCAGCAGGGGACACGCGGGATGGATGTTTGGCTAACATGAGCTGAGACAAACGCATAACAAACGGGTGATGGGAAGAGAGAAAGAGAGAGACAGAGCAAAACTTTGTTTTGTAACCATGCACATGGGTTTAACGAAAGCTTCACGCTGCGAGACGCTTTCACGTCAGGACATCAGCAATCCATGCTCGGTTTCAACGCCACTTTGACCTCCAATGTTACGATGCTAGACTGCAAGAAAGCAGGAAGTCTGCACAGTAAATTATAAAAAAGAAAAATTATGGTTATCATCGGCTGTTCTTCGAAAGGTCAGAAGCAGTAGAAATTCTTACTGACCTTGACCTGCAAGTAAGCCACTTCGCTCCATAGAGCAAAAAAAATTAAAAATAAAAATCCTATTCTTAACAAGTATTTTTATCTAATTGTCCAGTAAAAATATCAACAACAAAAAAACATTTACTTGCATAAATATTACGACTAGTCTTCATAGAATGCATACTACTGTTCCAAATTTGGGGTCAGTAAGATTTTTTTGTTTTATCAAAAATACCATACAAATATTAATATTATGAAATATTAATACCATTCAAATTAGCTTTTTTATATTTTAATATATTGAAAAATATCATTTAATCCTGTGATGGCAAATCTGATTTTTCACCATCATTACTCCAGTCTTCAGTGTCACATGATCCTTCAGAAATCATTCTAATAACAAGAAATATTTCCTATTATGATCAATGTTCAATGTATGAAAACAGTTGTGCTACTTAATATTTTTGAGGAAACAGATCCTTTTTTTAGGATTCTTTGATTAATAGAAAGTTCAAAGTTAAAAAGTTAGAAAGTTAGAAAAAGTTAGAAAGGTCTTCATATTAGAATTGATATTAGCATTTCTTTGAAATAGAAATCTATTGTAACAGTATAAATGTCTTTGCGGTCACATTTGATCAATGCATTCTTGCCGAATAAGAAATTTTTTTTTTTGAATGGCATTGAATCTTTACTTTATTTTGCCTTTTTTTTTACTTGTATTTAACTTGTTTATCAAGTAAAAATTTTTTTAAAAAAAATCCACCAGTGAAGCAAAATACACTTGCAATAAAGATACAAGTCATGAAATCAAGTCTTAATAGCTCATGCAATGTTGCTTCTCAAGTAAATGTATCTTGATTTAAGGATTTTTAGCTGGAAAATGAATTTAAAATTCATTAATTTTAATGAATGGGCCATTATGGGGGAGGGGGATGGGGATGGCACTGATTTAAATCGGGTGAAGGGGTGTGTGCTTGTTTGTGTGGGAAACTTTACAGTAGGGAACGCTAAGCTGAAAGAACGTGGCTAAAAGACTCCAACACCAATCAGTATGAGGAGGAATTACGCACAGATGCCAGACTCGGAGTGCAGTTCTGCCCTTCTGGTAACCCCACAGCTCTGCCAAGAGCAGCTATAGGTCACCGTGTTCCACCCAGAGACCTGGACTCAGGAGGAGAGAGACGCCGAGACACTGCAGTCCCCTACTCACCCGTTTAACCACCTGCCAACTCCAACACAGCTGCTGCATGACCAAACAAGAACTCACATTATTAGGTTCTTCAAAGAAAGCATCAACAGGGCCTGAAGGCAATAACAACACATGCATCACCATTTTGCTTTCGATAAACCTTCCTCCCCGCTGTTCTCCTCCGTGGGCTACCTTTGAGGAGCAAACTCAATGACGTGTGACCGGAGATGATGTGAGACAGTTTCTACAGTCAGCCCTCGGACATGGAGTGGGATTGTACCTATGGATTTTATATTTTTCCCACAGGAAAATTGTATTGCAATTCAATGCAAAAAAATTATAAAATAAAATAATTAAAAAATAATTTTCTTAATCAGTATTTTGTCTTGTTTTCCAGTTAAAACATCTAAGCAGTTTTATAAGTCATTAAGGCATGGTTTCAGAAAATACATCTGTAATAGATGTATTTTCATAATGAGTAATTTTGTCTTGTTTTAAAATTGAATTAGACAAATTAAGACTTGTTTTCTGAGAATATAACTTAAATTGAGTTTACTTTTCTTTTCTATTTTTTTTATTTCTTATTTTAAGTATAAATCTAAAAGGTTTACACATGCAAAAGTAATAATTAAATTCTCTGAAAACAAGTCTTATTAACGACAAGCTTGCAGATCAATTTAATCTATCTTGTTTTAAGGGGGTTTTAGTGGAACTGAAGTAAAAAATGCCGATTGAGAAAAGTTTTTTCTTCAGAAGCTCAAAGGTTGTACTTTCATACTGGTGCTCAGGAGAGGTAACTGAGTTCATTAAGTACCAGCTGTCTCAGATGTTGCTCCAGGACAGCATACAGTAGCTTAGATCATATGGTTTTGGAAGTTTCTTATGATAAATGTTTGAGTTCATACTGAAGCATGTAACTTTTAATTGCATGCATGTATCAATGCGAATCTGATTACGATTTGGGAATTGAAAGGAGTCGCATGAGGTGCACACAAACAGAAATGTATATACTATATTATGTAATATAATATGTCATCTAATATAATATAATATAGGTTAATATAATAAATGTATATAATATAATATAATTTATAATATAATATATAATAAATTACTATAATACAATATAATATAATCCTTTGTAACTCGCTTTGGATAATAGCTTCTGCAAAATGAATAAATGTTAATATAAAATGCAATATATTCCATTTCAAAATACATTTTAAAAACCATCTGCATGCAAATCATGCCAGAAATTGAGTTTGATTCTTTTGTTTCACTGTATTTAAACAACATGTACATTCCATTGTTCTTGAAACCCAGATCTAACCTGTCCACCATGTGAAGACGCATAATGAGACGAGACCTGAATCATGTGATCACGCCAGCATGTTGGGCGTCCCCAGAGCCTTTGATTATAGCGCGCGGAGAGACAGACAGGACTAATTGCTGCATATCCAGCCCCCTGTGCTGCGCTCGTGCTGAGCTGTTCAATGCCACCCTGCACTAGTGCATTTCGGGATATCATTTCCACTGACTCCTACCCCTCCCCAATCCCATGACCGGAGGGTGATTTTAATAATACAACACAGACTGGTCAAAGAGATCAAAAATCTCAACGAGGGTGGACAGATGCCATACCGCACATCCTACAACTACGTCTCAGACACCGTCCTCGTTCGCCCCGCCTACTCCAGTGCCACGATTGTCATGGAAATGATCCAGATGCGACCCTCACACCCTCGTCACGGCCATTAGCCGGTCGCGGGCCCTCGGAGAAGGAACCCTGGTGATTTGAGCGCCATTAAACTTGAACCAAAGCCATTGAACTTTGACCACCCATCGTCCTGGTCCCATCACAAGTCATTTGTATGTAATTAGCAGCAAAGGATGGTTGTGTTTGTCCAGGCTGGTCTGCACCACTAACTATTGGATTCCCATTTAGCATCACATATAGTATACAGTATATATAAGACTTTGACTTCAGCAACAGACAAAATTTATAGGGAAAGTTCATGTACTTATGTGCTCACCCTCATGTGCTTCCAAACCAGTGACTTTTTTTCTCTGCAGAGCAAAAAATTACAAATTTCAAGAACGTTTCAGCTGTTTTTGTCCATAGAAAGAGTCCAAAACAACATTGACAAAAGAACACTAAGAGATTTTTCTAAATAAATTCTTTCGTATATCTCAGAAGAACGAATGTCATACAGGTTTGGAACGACATGAGATAAATTGGGACTATTTTAGCTGTCTGCTTTTACCTGGTCAACCAATAACGCTGTACCTGATTAGCCGAACGAGATCTGACGGCCCTTGCAAAACCGAAGGCACTTTCGCAGTATTTCTCGTGGTGTAATGTTCTCTTCTGTTCACTTCAGATGATTAATGCACTGACTTGTTTAGCCTGGCCGCAGTCTCGTGCTGAAAGCAACATCAATAAACATTTCCAGTGATCGATTGGCAGCATTTTCATGCAGATTACACAGTGAAATGTTAATCCATGTGTGTTGTGTATGATTGATCTCTAACGGAGGCATGACACCCACCTTTCATCTCTGAAGGCCTGAAATGCCCAATTTTGGACAGGCATTTATGTCACTGGTTTGATGCTAGTCAAGTTGGTGGACCTGCTCAGCATGGCAAACCATGAGCAAGGTCTCGATATTTCTCTTTCGCCTTTTTACTGGATCTTTCTTTCGCACTCCCCCTCCCTCCTGCTATTCTCCCGGTGAGAGAAGTACTGTGAAGCAGTTGTGCTCGTCACAGGCGAGTGGCTGCATTGTCTCTTCCTCTATTACCATTCATCTCACTGCAATCCTCTCTGCTCTGCCCAAAACACAGCTTAGTGCTGTCCCCTCCACCACGGCAGGGGGGCTACGCAAAGTGAGTCTCAGCCTCTTGAGCCTCGTCGAGCTTGAATAAGCATGGATAAGCCGAAGAGGCAGGCCGTGGACCACCTGGAGCAGCGCACTCGCTGATGGAGACTGGCTGGGGAAGGTGGATACGGTGTGTGGCTTACATGACAGCGTCAGACCAAGTTTATACTCTGAACCTTGGTGGACAGGCACCTCAGAGGGCAACCAGCCCTTCAGAATGGCCAGATGGGCACTTTTGTCGGGCCGGATTGGGTATTTTCGGCACGAATTCCTGGTCTTCTTGTGAATATGATTCATCGGTACATAAGAAAAAAAGGCCTTGTTAATCTTTAGTAATGGCCACTTTTCATGATCCAGTTAATTCCTGACGGATTAAATCAAAACCAATGCATTGTACATTCATTCCATGCAACAAATTTAAAATTAATGTTGTTCAGTCAAAATCTAATTTCTGTAAAACTATCAAGAGATGCAATATATAAATATTCATATAAAATTATAGATAGATAGATAGATAGATAGATAGAATGATAGATATTAAACTAGTTAGACATTTATAGTGTATAAAATGACATTACATATTTGTATTATATGTAAATATATATTAAACAACCATTACTACATATAAACACTACACACTATTTTATTTTATTTTTTTTACATTTATTCTTCAATAAGTCTTTATAATTTGAACATTTTAGCTTTGCACGTAAATACCGGGTGTAAAAAAAAATACTGATAAAGAAAACTATTTTTAGGGCTTTTTTTGCGGACAATGACAAAAAAGAATACCAGGCGAATCATTGCAAACCCACAATCCTCTTCCACTGACCTATAATCTCATTCTCAAAAGCTTGCAAGTGAGGTTAAACATCATGGAATGGGTTAGCAGCACAACGCAGCCCCGGTCAGTGTGAAAATAGATAAACAGTGTATTCAGATCAGTGACCAGTAGCATTGGTACCCCATAAATCCAGAATGTGTCTTGCTGGGCAAATGCATTGGGAGTGATGAGCTGTATGATTTAGTGCCGCCCGCGCTGCTCTCTCTGTCTGTTTGAGCAGCGCACACAGACGCAGAGCTCTTTTCATAAGCCCGGCCGGATGACATGATTCATGGCTCTAGTCCCAGCTGTTCCAGGAGCAGCACAGGCCAGCCACTGCTGGGTTTGCTGGTTTATTCATGCTGTCTGGCGTAGTAATGACAACCTGCAAACACCAAAACACTACATCAAAACCTTCCTGACTGAATGTACATTTTAACAGTTTACAGATTGATAGGGTTCGACATGGAATTGAATTAGGACCTATCTGGTCGGAGAGCCCTGCATGACTAATTGCTTGTCGTGTGGCCAGGTTTTAAATGTCACAAATCCACACCTGTGGCATACACGAATACACTGGTTTAGTTGGTATAGTGTGTCACATGATGATGGCTGAGCATATTGTGCAAAAAATACCAGTTTGACCAAGGATGATACCACAATACCAAGCATTCAAAACAACATATGTGCTGGTTATTTCAACAGAGATGTTGGGTGGTTATATAGTGTTTGAAATCAAATGAGCCTACAACCAAAAGATATTCTGGTCCCATTAGTCAATGGCTTTTGATTCATAGTCTACGGGACTTTTCAACCTGATCTCACGGTATACGGTATGTTACGAGGTGGTAATTTCGTATGAATTTACACGATGTGAATTGTACAAAAAGCATGATTGTTCGAAAAAAGTAAGCATGAAGGTCCGCCCATAAACATACCCGTCACTGGGGTGTAAGCAGATCGTATGAAAACGTTCCAATGAGATCATACAATTTAGCCACAAAACGTAAAATCGTTACAAATTGGCATGAGATTGTGTTGGACTTTTCAGCTGTTTAATAATCCATCAGATGAAAATCACAATACTGACCACACTACTCACTGAGTAATAATACACATTTCCTCAACAAAGAGCACAATATGAGGTATTATTATTTAAGTCTGTAATGTAAATTAATTAATTAATTCGTTACATTTATATAGCGCTTTTTCTGAGACCTCAAAGCGCTTTACATAGAAGGGGGGAATCTCCTCAACCAACACCAATGTGCAGCATCCACTTGGATGAAACGACGGCAGCCATATTGCGCCAGAACGCCCACCACACGCCAGCTTACTGGTGGAGAGGAGACAGTGATGAAGCCAATCAGTATATGGGGATGATTAGGAGGCCATGATGGACAGAGGCCACTGGGCTAAATTTGGCCAGGATGCCAGGGTTACACCCCTACTCTTTTTCGAAGGACATCCTGGGATTTTTAATGACCACAGAGAGTCAGGACCTCAGTTTAACGTCTCATCCGAAGGACGGTGCTCTTTGGCAGTATAGTGTCCCCGTCACTATACTGGGGCATTAGGACCCACACAGAGCACAGGGTGAGCGCCCCCTGCTGGCCTCACTAACACCTCTTCCAGCAGCACCCTGGTTTTCCCAGGAGGTCTCCCATCCAGGTACTAACCAGGCTCAGCCCTGCTTAGCTTCAGTGGGCAACCAGTCTTGGGTTACAGGGTGATACGGCTGCATATAAATGGTTTAATAATAGATTTAAAGTACGAGCAATAGTAATGAGCAAACGGTACTAATAGAGTTTTTTTTTTTTGTTTTTTTTTTGTGGATTACAATAACTGGTTTGAACCATTAGATATCATTTCATTATACACCCTAACACTATGTAACTCCCTTTCTGTGGATCTACTGTACTGCCATAACAGATGAATAATTTCTCAAGAGTGGATCTCTCAGGCACAGAGCTGTGTGAGAACCCTTTGTTAACCTCTGTAAATGGTATCTTGTCTACATAATTCACCATTCTATTGGGTTTTCGTCTGTAAGTAGAAAACTGTGTCAACTGTGTCAAGACCGTCAAAGCAAGGGGGAAGATCGTTTTATTAGCCTATAAGACTTCCTAACCTCATTTAAAGATCTCCTGAGACATGCCAGTCCAACCGAGCCCCTAAAAATTCTCTCAGTGTATGTTCACAGAAAAATAAAGGAACAAAATTTAAAGCAACGGTTTGTTAAAAAAATGCAATTCTGTCATCATTTACTCACATTTATGTTGTTCCAAATCACTTTGATTTTCTTCTGTAGAGCACAAAACAAGAAACTCTAAATAATGTACAGTACCGCTAGCTTTTTCCCCCAATGCAGTTAAAGTGAGTGGGAATTTACAGTAATGATGCAAAAGCGTCACAAAATGGTCCATATGACTTGTGCACTATAGTTCAAGTTGATAGAACTGCAGAACCGGTTCGGTCCAATTCCTGAACAAATCAGAGAGACACATTTTGTGAATTGATCAATTGATCTGAATCATAAGAATGAATTGTGCACAGATCAGACATACCTTTCTCACCATCACTCATACATGCATCTAGAAGACTTAAGGAAAGTTTTAAGATTAGTGAATAACAACCTAAATTGTGTTTAATTTCAAGGTATCACATGACTTGGAATATAGTGCACGAGTCATAAATATTACTTTTACGATACTTTTATAGTGCTTTTACATCCTTTTAAAAGTGCCAATTTATTGTAACTGCATGGAAAAGAGTGTTCTCATCATGTTCTGCAAAGGGGAAAAACAAGTTTCAAATGACATGAAGCTGAGTAAATGATGACAAATGATTCATTTTAGCGAACTTTTCTAGAGCTTAACTGTAGAACAACATCTTTACTTGTTTATATTATAAACATCATTCTATTTCTTGTCAAAATGAATGCATTTCTTGAAAAACCGTACAAAAATATTGAAAAGATGCTCGTTGCACGGGCTGTTGTCTTCAGCTGAGTCACAGGAGAGTTTCAAAGACATTGATTGGTTGCTTGATCTCCATTCCTCCTTTGTTTAATAAAAGGATCACGTCACTTTTGTTCCTAAGAGGTTGAAGTAACACAGAGGTCATAATCAGGGTTGGCGGTCCGCAGTGAAGCTCCCCATAAAAATATTCATATTCACAGCTTTATGTTACTCATTAGCTCTTGCCAGCAGTCAAGGGTAACCCCTCACCGCTATATAAAACCTGCCTCTCCCAATCCTGGCATGCCTACAATAAACAAACAATAGAAAAAAAAGTGACTCCATCCATAAATTAAAACAACAACAATACTGAATGCCTGCTGGGATGCAAAGAAGTGATTGGCACACACTTAGGTAATTTTGTATTAGAGATCTCCATTTACATACCGCCAAGCAGTTGCATATTAATGTCAATGAATTATAAAGCTGCGATTTGAACTACATTAGTAAATCACCCTTTTAATAGCTTGAAAATGTATCGCTATTTAGTGTCAGAGCTGGAATAGGTCATCTCAAACATATACGACATTCCTTTACCACGGTTTCCATTCCTTTATCTATCCATCTATCTATCCATCTATCTATCTATCTATCTATCTATCTATCTATCTATCTATCTATCTATCTATCTATCTATCTATCTATCTATCTAACCTATTTAAGTGCCTGCCCATCCATCCATCCATCCATCCATCCATCCATCCATCCATCCATCCATCCATCCATCCATCCATCCATCCATCCATCCATCCATCCATCCATCTATCTATCTAACCTATTTAAGTGCCTGCCCATCCATCCATCCATCCATCCATCCATCTATCTATCTATCTAACCTATTTAAGTGCCTGCCCATCCATCCATCCATCCATCCATCTATCTCATCTATCTATCTATCTATCTATCTATCTATCTATCTATCTATCTATCTATCTATCTATCTATCTATCTATCTATCTATCTATCTATCTATCTATCTAATCCATCCATCCATCCATCTATCTAACCTATTTAAGTGCCTGCCCATCCATCCATCCATCCATCCATCCATTCCTTCATCCATCCATCCATCCATCCATCCATCCATCCATCCATCCATCCATCCATCCATCCATCTCATCCATCCATCTATCTATCTATCTATCTATCTATCTATCTATCTATCTATCTATCTATCTATCTATCTATCTATCTATCTATCTATCTATCTATCTAATCCATATATCTATCTATCTATCTATCTATCTATCTATCCATCCATCTTAACTATTTAAGTGCCTGTCCATCCATCCATCCATCCATCAACTTACCTAACTATCTATCATCCATCCATCCATCTTACCTATTTAAGTGCCTGTCCATCCATCCATCCATCCATCCATCCACTTACCTAACTGTCTGCCTATCTATCTACCATCCATCCATCCATCTTACCTATTTACAGTTTTTTTTATTCGCTTTGGTACTATTTTCACAAGTTAGGTGTACATTTTCAAAACTCTTAGTACAAAAATCCAAACTGATCACACTTGTAACACAGCTAGTCATTCTTTCAAAACCTGATCTCATGCTTTCATTACAGTTATACACATTTCAGTCCACATAATCATTGTTTCAAACACAAGATTATTGTAATATGTAATGAGAACATTTGGTTTAATCACAGAAGCACCACAGTATGATCTTCTTTCAATTTAGTAATTTTAACAATCAGTTTATTCAACAGCAAACAATGCAAGATACATGTTTTTGTATTGCTGAATTAATTACAGTAATACAGGCTATGCCACATTAGAAAATACACGTGCATAACCTAACTTATGTAATTGAATACATAATGTTTGTAATAGTATCTATCCAGTGTGTTATCAAAAGGTGTGATGAAGTACAGCCATGAGGTTCTGTGCTAGAACAGAGTTTGCTGGCAATGAATACAGTAAATGAGTTTGACTATTTGGTCAACCATTTGAAGGTTGAGTTACAGTAATGTAACTACCATGTCTCCATGTTTACAGTATCACATGGCATACATACTGTACTGTAAAATGCTGTATTTGATGACATCTGTCTCCCTTCTACTGATGCATCTCTGATCAATCTGATGTTTTACAGTCATTGACTGTTTCCTCTCTCTATTCTGCTTTACAGTATTTTCACAAATGGCAAATTTATCTGTATCTTTCTCTTTCTCACACACACACACACACAGACACACACACACACACACACATGCGTGTGCACACACTTTGTACATCATGGTGGTTATTATATAAATCACTTATGCAGAAATAATTCATTACATTTGGTTATCCATATCGGAAATTGCAAACAAGTTCTATAGAAACTGTATATAGAATCAATATCTATAGAAATCTATAGGTGTACCAAATGATTCATTGATTAACCATTAAGATCATTTGGATTAAATCATAGACAAATGTAGTAAACTGAACAAGAAGAGATGCAAATCAAAAGTTTGATAGTAAGAGCTTTATGAAAGGCAGTGACTGTGAATTAAACATTTATGAAACACTTACTTTGTGTTGTGAAAAGGATACTTTGTGATTTTGTGTATTGTGCTAACATAATTGAAAACTTAATGAAATATTTGAAAAAAGTGCACTTTTGATGATCTGTTGTGATATTAGCACTAAGAGTTCTGAAAATGTACACCTAACTTGTGAAAATAGTATAAAAGCGAATAAAAAAAACTGAAAGTGCCTGTCCATCCATCCATCCATCCATCCATCCATCCATCCATCTTACCTATTTAAGTGCCTGCGCATCCATCCATCCATCCATCCACTTACCTAACTGTCTGCCTATCCATCTATTCCTTCATCCATCCATCCATCCTTCCAGGCTTTTAAAAACTTTTTTTTATTTTTTTTAAATACCACATCAAAGTTTGTCTCCCTGAACTGTCCTTTTCTACTTGAATTCTGAATGAGTTTTGAATATGTGTCTTTAGTTATCAAAAAGAGTTGAGTCCTCTAAGCTCAGTTTAACACGTTTACCTCATTTAAATCTTTTAAAAAGTATTCCACAGATTTTTACCCAGAAAGTCTGCAGATTCTGTATGGCTCTACTGCTGCAGTCACTGTTCATCATGCACCATAGGTCAAAGTGTTTTTTTTTTTTACTCCAACACTCCAAAAGGAAATATGTGTTTTATGCAAATTACATAATATAATAGAGACAAAACCTTTGCATTTTCAATGCTTTAAAAATACATAGTGTCTTTTATGCTGGAAAGGTATTCTGTGGTCTAAAAAACCCACAGGGGCCGCATTTACACAACCCCGCTCTTCAATACGGTGACCTCTCTCACTATTGTCTGTGAGAACAAACAATAGGCCTGGAGTCCCCTGCACACACTACCCATAAATCACTGAAACACTGAACACAGACTGAGCCTGAGACCCAGACGGAGCCAAAGAACTATGGATACAAGACTGCCATCTATTGTTAGAGAGGAGAACATTGGCTGAAACTAGGTATGAAGGTTACTTTTCAATTGCTAAGAAAATGTGCATGAGTCTGCACTTCTACAGTAAAGTCAGCCTTTATTTTCCAGCTCCAATGAAGCCAAAGAGGTTTCAGTAATATTGTCAGAGCAAAGCACAGCCAAAACTCACAGCAAAACCAGTTTTAATACAAAACCAGTAATATAATAGAGCAGGAGGTCTGCGGATGTACAAGAGTGTTGCATTTAACACTGTCACACCTAAACACATGCTTGCAAACATCAGGCTGACTGTTTACAAAGCTTTGTGAGGTTTCTGCTACTTGTTTTGGGCTTTTTACCGCTTATATGTGAAGGAAAGTATAGAGAGGTCAGAAAAAGATAAAGAGAGAAAAAGGGATTGGGAAATGTTATGAGCTTTATTCAAACTTGCACTGACCACACAAGTGTCATAGCACAATATTTCAGAGCATGAGCTTGTGTCTATAAAATACTGCATACTTACAGTACTTTAAACATTTATACTTCAATGTAAATGATTCCAAAAATAGAAAATTAATTTAAATAAAAAAAAGAAGTCCCAACCTGTCAATGTTTGTCATATTTTATCCAAAAAACAAAAGAAAAAAAGCAGACCATTAACATTTTTGCATTGTGATATTTCTATGCTAATTATGTAGTTCTCCCACAAAAATTCCCATTCGATTTGGGCATTACAGCAGTGCTAATTAATTTTTTACATTACAGTAATGAAAACTTTGGGGGGAAATGTTAATAATTGACTTTTTATCCTTTTCATTTTGTGCTGAAATGTTCTTTCTCGACAGGTTTCAACAGTTAATGTTGTAGTATATGGGGCGACACACTGAAAAGCATGAGCTCAGAGAGCAAATATGCTCAAACTTTCTTTAACATAGATCAACTCTCTTGTTTTAGAGGGAGGAAAAGATACCAAAATAAGGAAACAGAATAGAGTAAGGAACGTTGTTGCTCGGATCGGGAAGGGCTGGGCCATGCTGGCAAGTTGAACAAAGATTATTGTTTTTATGTAAATATTTCCCATTTGTAAGAGAGCTCTAATTCAAGTTGTTCAGAGCATGACATAATAAAACAAAACAAACCATGAATTATTTGTGACTGTGCGCCTGTGTGGGCGAAAAAAAGAAATGATGTAACAAACAATGGAGCTCCTGAAAGCTTTTATTTGGGAGGGATGAATCCCTGTCAGCTGTGACAGTATGGAGGAGTGAATCTGTCATTCACCTCAATGACAGCGTTCCCCAGACAGCGGCTTTCATCTGTGACGGTGTCACGGTTCGAGCTTTCATTCAGGTCTGCCGCGCTAAACAAGTAAACAGAGCGCATGACCAGGCGACAGGGAATGATCTAGAAAACCAGGGTGCATGTTACCTGTTGCCTTCCATGGAACAAAGAAAGTCGTGTGGGTTTTGCACGACATGAGGGTGAGCAAATGAAGGATAAACATGGAATTCTGGGTAGAACCGCGACAGAATGAGAGCGGTCTGTTCACCAGCTCATTGTGAGGAACAAATCCAAGCCATATTTGATAGGGGCCTGAATCACTGGACCCCCCACTGGTCGTACAGGAAGTGGTATGATAAAAATAATGAGTCTGGAAGCTGCTAGCAGGGATAATTACGCGGCAAAGAAAGGGAGATGACAATGCAGCTCGCCGCATTAAAGCCGCGATAAGAGGACGGCCTAATCCACAGGACTATGGAGGGATTAAGGTTGTGAGCTCCTCGTCTGGTCTCGAGATGAGAAGGTTAACCGGCCTGTCCTTTTCCACAGTCTTCTCTCTTCTCTGTCTCAATGTTCTCCAGCTCTGTAATTCCATTAGAAGGAGGTCAATCTCTTTATCCCGGGGAGCAATGGAGAAGGGGAATGCCACGCGGTTTGCGAAGAGTATCCACGGACGTCGCTTTCGCTGAGTAATCTGATGAAAGAGGTGATAAAACACATTTGAAAAGCCGATCTATTTCTCGCAATCCACCCTGGCTAATGCATGTGAGCAACGGCTGTCCATGCATACAAATTAGATATTCATTATATTAATTACATATTCAAGAAGACAGAAAGACATGAATCTATGACATGCAGTGGCCTTAAAAAGTACAGTATATGCTTGATATCACCAACTTCTGCCCCATGTGGTTGTCTGACTAAGCAAAATGGCTACCGTTAGCACTGCAGTTGTTGCAGGATGAACGAAGCTATGTAGTGTCAGCATTAGTTTTGTCTCTGAAATCCTTTGCTAAACTACCCTGGTAATCCAGAGTTCTCGCGAGAGCACAAGTTGAATTTGCTCAGCGAGTTACTCTGGTGTCGAACTATGATGCTCATTAAATATGCCCCTCGATCTGAGCTGCACTAATCACATCGGGTTATCTGATATAGGCGGGCCAAAGGCGAGCTAAACAGAAGACGACAGCGCTGTGACGTCCAAGTCACTAGTAAACATATGAGGTATGAGGTATGAGGTTTATTGTTGTTATTGGTCGTAGTGTTATCCAATTGCGTGCAGTGAGATTTTCAAATGCATGCTTGGTGCCGCCCCTCGAGCTTGCCGATTTTCATTAGTCGATGCCAGACCCTTAATCTTTCAGATTTAGGTCTGGATTGCAGGCTATTGCTAAACATCATGTATGGACATTAATACATTTTGTTTAATGATAAATGAATGTTTATCATTAACTATGTACAGTATTGCCATGTTTGCATGACATGTAAATAACTTCATACACTAAAAATAAACAGTTGGTAATAAAATAAATTTTAAAATGGCTTTGAAGTGTTTAAATGTTTTAATCTAATGCAATGACATTCATACGGAGCCCCGCACAAGACAGGCAGACAATAATATATAAAATATGACCAGTGTCTTATACTCACCAAGGCTACATTTATTTGATCAAAAATACAGTAAAAACAGTTTTATATAACTGTTTTCTATTGTAATATATTTTAAAATGTCATTTATTTCTGTGAAGGCAAAGCTGAATTTTCTGCATCATTACTCCAGTCTTCAGTGTCACGTGATCCTTCAGAAATTATTCTAATATGTTGATTTGCTGCTAAGGAACCATTTCTTCTTATTATTAATGTTGAAAATGGCTGCCTGCTATTTTTGTGGAAACCGTGATAAAACATTTTCAGGATGATCAATAGAAAGTTCAAAAGAACAGCATTTATTTGAAATAGTAATCTTTTGTAACATTATTAATGTATATACCATCACTTTTGATCATTTTAATGCGACATTACTGAATAAAAGTATTAATTTCTTTCAAATAAATAAAAATGTCTTAATGACCCCAAACTTTTGAACCATAGTCTATCCAAATGTGCATGCTGATGCTGTGCATGTTATCTGTTTACAGTTGTTCTACATGGCTCATATGATTTTTTTTTCCAGATCACTTCTGAAATCTGAGACATATTTAAGCACATCTTGTTTCAATGTTGAGACATAGACAAGCAAACTCAACAGCCTCTACCCTCCACTTGAAACGCATTCAAAATTGAAATCTATCACACATGGACACATTGCCTTGTCTCCCATGACTGAAACAGCTCTTCATATGAAATCCTCAGTGAAATGTTTTCCATTAGCTAATTTAATAAGGTCCCTTTGGAGTGTAAAGTACTCTCAACGAAACACAATGCTTCCTGGCACAGCTAAAAAGTGTTTTAATAGTCAGAGTGATAGTTTTGGAAATATTAGGCATTCATGATCAGACATTTCACACTGTTAATGTATAAAGTATATTTTGAATAAACAAGGATTTCTGATAATAAAACACAAAAGTTAGTGCTGCTACTAAAGTCCCCTTAGAATAGTATAGTAAAAAAAATTAACTTTCACCATTTAAGCTCCAAAAAGCACCATAAAAGTATAAATGTATTTTTAAGATTTTGTTTGTTATAGAAGAATGAAAGTCATGCTGGTTTGTAACGAGTATATAAGAGTATATGAGTAAATGATAATGACAGAGCTTTCATTTTTGGATGTAATATTCCTTTAGGGGCTCAAACGTATAAGATTGAGGTGCTTTATCATGGGGCGGCTTCATGGTTTGGATGACAGCCTTTTAATTTGCACCGCCTGTAATCATAACTGGCTTGAGTTTATCGTCAAGTAATGACCTACACGATGGCCTTGATAGATAATGTGATTCATTCATTCTCTGCTTCCATCCTCTACTACAGATTAACACAGAGAAAAGGCACAGAGGAGATGAGAGTATGATGAATAGATGAGATGAGAAAGACAGAATTTGATGGGGTCCTCAGTCCACCGAGAGTAGGTGTGACTAGGAATACGCATAGCCCAGACTCAGGCAGCGGGCCGGACACACATACGCACACACACACAGATAAATGACAGAGGTACTTCACATGAGAGCCTACTGCTGTTGAAGTACCAGGTGAAGCATGTGTAACTGAGCTGTACGCCAGCACCCAGAAACAGACTGAAAAAAGGTATGAAGAGAAAGGATGGGGTATATGAAACATCACGGACTGAACAAATCAGAAGATGAGAATGAATATATATATATATACACTCCGGGTGCTGCCAAAACAGGTCCGACTCGCCAAGGAATGGACTCTTCAAGACCCCCGAAGGTGTCTTGTGGGAGACATTAGCAGCAGATCCTTCAAGTTCTGTAGGATATGAGGTGGAGCCACCGTGGATCGAACTTATGGGTCCAGCACATCCCACAGATGCTCAATTGGTTTGAGATCTTGAGAATTTTCAACATCTTCAACTCTTCATCATGTTCCTCAAACCATTCCTGAACAATGTGTGTAGTGTGCATTATCCTGCTAAAAGAGGCCACTTCCACCAGGAAACACCATTGTCATGAAGGGGTGTACCTGGTCTCAAATATCCATCCACATGAATGCCTTGATCCATGTTTCCCAGCAGAACATTGCCCAGAGCATCACACTCCCTCCACCAGCTTGTCATCGTCCCACAGCGCATCCTGGTGCCATCACTTCCCCAGGTAAACGGTGCACATGTACACGGCCATCCACGTGATGTAAAAGAAAACAGGACTAGAACTTAGACGGACCAGGCGACCTTCTTCCACTAGTCCATGGTCCAGTTCCGACGCTCACGTACCCATTGTAGGCGTTTCCACCAGTGGACAGGCAGGGGTAATATGAAAGCTTATATTTTACTGTAATTAATTAACTGAATTGTTGCATAAACAACAGACAGAGAAACTCAAGTCATCTAGATGACATCTGCGGCTTACAAACACGTCATATTGTTTGTTAGCATAAGCATGTCTGTGCGTGCGAGCATACCTGAAATCAAATTTCCGAATTATTAGAGGCAGTTAACCAATGAAACAGCAGCTGTCTGGAAACTGATCTGCCCTAACACATCTCCTCACTGACCTGCACACAGCAACGAGCGACCTGTCAGAACATTGCTAATCATTCTGCTCCATTTAACCAGAATATTTGGCCCTGAACTAACAGTCCACAGTCCTCTGATTGGGCATGATGTTATTAAAAATGTACAGGAAATGAAATCAGTGAGCCGTACATGTCGAACCAATAGGTCACGTTGTCACAAGTTTCAATCTCTTATGAAATGGCAATGTTTAATTTATTATACATTTAAAACATTAAATGACAATGAGGTCACACTCATCACCTGTATGGTCTGACAACTAGAGCTGTGGTACAAGTTTGAGTCTGGCTTGCAACATATTCTGTTCTCCCTCTACTCTCCTGTCCTCTCACTGCTCTTCACTGAACTAAAAGTAGAAAAAATGTTGTTACTGTACACTAATACGGGGAAACATAACTAAGAAAAATGATATACAATTTAATTGTAAAAAATATGGAATAATTGAAAACAAACAAACATTTTCATTAGAATTAAATGAATAAGCTCAGTTCTCCTCGACTTGTCTGATATCTTTAATGAATTTTTACTTGTGTCAGTTAAAATTAACTTAAATTTCCTTGAAGTGTATTTAGCACTGTTGAAAAGTTTTGGGGGAGTAAAGAAGTTTTTTTTAATAAAGAAATTAGCATTCTTATTAATCAAGGATGCATTAAATTAATCAAAAGTGGAAGTAAAGACATTTATAATGTCCCAAAATATTTCTATTTCAAATAAATGCTGTTATTTTATATTCATCAAAGAATCCTGAAAAAAAAAGCACTGTTAATTATAACATTGATGATAATCAAAAAATATATATATTTCTTGAGCACCAAATAAACATATTAGAATGATTTCTGAAGGATCATGTGACACTGAAGACTGGAGTAATGATGCTGAAAATTCAGCTTTGCATCACAGGAATAAATTATTTCAAAATATATTAAAATAGAAAAGTTAGTTTAAATTGTAATAATCTTTCACAATACTGTTTTTTTGGGTGAACCTGGGTGAACAAAAGAGACTTAATTCAAAAATATATAAAAAAAAGATTAATTCAGAAGGCAACGTTTTTTTTCTGCGTACCTTTTAGAATAGCTTCCACATCATAGATTTCACTTTGCTATGATACTGTCTGTAGGCAGCTCACTAGGTTATGGAAAACTTATGAGTATCTTCCAAAAGATGATTATCTACACTAGGGAAGATACATATTGACTAGAGTCTTCAAAGGTATCAAACGAGGGTTGCCAGCAGATTCAACATTTCCGTGCATTCATTACTCAAGTGATGTTCGAAGTAAACTACATCTGTGGAACAGCATGTTGATGCTGGTTGTCTAGATATCTAGCCTCAAGGCCTTTAGAAAAACCCTACAGGCGATTTTCTGTCTCTGCACAGCAAGAAGGCTCTGACAGATGTTTTCATTCATGTGAAGAGTTACCAGGATGTGCCGGGTCATTTTCCAGCAACTCTCGAGTGTTTGAAATGAGCTTTCCCAGTGCATGGATACACAGCCTCAAGCTGTTATAATACCAGTGCAAGGAACACTGGATTTCTAGTTGTCCTGCAGTGACTTTCAAGACATATCCAGCCTTACATGTAAAAAAAATGAACTCTTGAGTCAGTATAAACCAAGCTGTGCTAATATCTCTTTGAGTTTAAAGTGCAGTGTTTATTTATCTTCGATTAGTTCTACCGGATTGCAGAAACAAATTCGTCATTGACAAAGGATAATAACAGTAATAAATAAAAAAATCGAATAACACAGTCTTCCATTGTGTCTAATTACTAAGTTTCCTCAGAGTTTTGACAGTTTTATTAACAATGTCTGTCTTAAATTTTAAATAGACATAGACCAGCTAGAAACACATTTCTAGTTACCTCACCTGCTCTTTAAAAACAGTGTTTCCTCACTCACGTGCCATTCCAAACCTGTGATTTTTTCTTCTGTGAAAACCAGTAGTTATACCATTTCCAAGGTCTAAGCTACGTCATTGCTTACAGGTTGAATGATTCTGATTGGCAAAGAAATTCATAAACATAGTAATTTTCCACACATATGCAGATAGATTGAAGCATATCTCCATAGATTATGCAGCTGACACTCGGACCCTGAAGTTAGGCACGTCGTGACCTTCCAGGTTGCAGATTTGGGTTGCTGGGTGCCAGCATGTCTCGAACAACAACTCAGTCAATCTCCAACAATGCCAGTGGTTCCTTAACCTGTAAGCAAGAAGACTAACACACACACCGACACACATCTTTTCCAAGGTTGGATTTGGCCAGGCTCTAACTATAAACAGGAGTCTCGTCTCAAAACATCAAGATAACAAGTTCTTTCTCTCAGGATAGGACACTTTAGTCTTAATGGAAAATATAGGCATTAACTGAGAAATGGTCCCTTAAACTATAGACTTCAATGACCCCTATATGTTTTAACACGCTGAAGACCTTTCTCAAACACAAAACATGTCCCTATTTCATTTCTGGAAGCTGGGCTAAGCAAGCAAGCTGCATTCAGATATCAAATACTGACATATTCATTAATACCTTGATTATAATCACTCATTACATATACATTGAAGCAGCAGTGGATTCCAATCCACCCCCTTCAATATATATATATATTTCATTAGGTTTCATTAGTTAACATTAATTAATGTATTAACTAACATGAACTAATAATGAACAAAACATTTGTTACAGTATTTTTTTTATCTTTGTAAACGTTAGTTAATAAAAATACAGTCGTTCATTGTTTGTTAGTTCACAGTGCATTATTTAATGTTAAAGCTGCCGTCGGCAAGTCTGGCAGATTGGGTCGATTAGCCAAAATGTTGAATGTTTACAACTCTCATGCCCCTCCCCACTACCAGCGAGCACCCTCCCATCGAGGTCGTGCTCGTCAGTGCGTCACTGTGCGTGTGTACCTGATTTTCTGTGAACGCGTCCTTCTCTTCAGCATCTATCAACACCATGGACTCGGAGGTAGGTTGCCCTGGCTAATCTATCCATAGATAGCAATAACCGAGGAATTGGAAGCTTGTTAGTAGATTTTCTCTCCGCCATCACGCTTCATGCAATCTCCAGGCGAACTTCAGGCGTGGCGTGTGCATGTGATATTAACGTGCGCGAGTGAGGGGGGATCTGTGGCGTGTGCACGACCTGTGATTGACAGTCAGATCTCACACCCCCCTGCGCTGATTGGACCTGATGAAGCGGGAGCGCTGGATTTTTGCAAAACAAATAACACGCTCCAGGTGGAGTTAGAAGCTCGGGTTTTTTTCTAAAACCACCTTATTTATGTTGTTCTGTCGGATTATAGTGTCGATTACACTGAATATGATCAAAAAAATGTTGCCGACGGCAGCTTTAACAAACACAACTTTTGATTTTAATAATGTATTAGTAAAAGTTCAAATTAATTTTAGATTAATAAATGCTGTAGAAGTATCATATTAACTAAAGTAGTTAACTAATGAAACCTTATTGTAAAGTGTTTCCAATATATGAATGATTTGTAGACATTTAAAGCACAACCAGAACACTGCCCATGAGCAGGTAGCCATTTCATCACATGACTTTTGGTCTTTGTTTCCCAGGTGCTCCACTTAATAACAGCGCTTAATATGTGGGGGAGTGGTGTGTTGCCGATCAGTCCACCGGGAAAAGTTCAGGTGCTCCCGACAGCCACGCCAATCTACTCCGTTCCTTGCTCGGCCCTGAGGCTTCAGCCCCACCTAGCCCTATTGTTAATGCGGCCCAGCCCAGTCACCATCATAGCCAACACAGCTGCTAGAATTATTCCCAGGTTTGTGGTGGTCACGGAAGTGTCCATTAGGTAATATCCCTGGATTGGACATTTGGACAACAGGCTTAGATATTTGATGTGGTCTGGCTGTGAGCCTGTGATTTCCACATTATGCGGTGGGGTTTATGCCTGACCAAACCAACCAAGGTGGTTTTGTGGGTTTGTAGTGAGCTGTAGCCCATCTGTCAGACTATTTTGTGAAGTACTTATAAGGGCTTCAGCGGAGGTTTGGTAATGGTCTAGCTGGCATTCCTCCCACTCTTTTCATTAAGGATAAGATGTTTGTTTTGCCCAGTTTGATTACAAACTGAGTTTCCAAATCCAGCTGCTTGTTTTGCTTATGAAATATGGTCTGACAAAATGAATAGATGTTGTGTGATGGAAATTCAATCTTTTTTCCCCAGTTATCAAGAATTGTTTTAATGCATTTGACTCACAGAAACACAAACTGATAACAGAAGTGTTGGAAAGCCAGGGATGGATTGTGGGCTAGTGGATCCCGTTCCTGCGTGTTTCAGAATGCCAAGGGCCTCCAATGCAATCTGACCACAACTCTAAATTACAAATATGGAATTAAATCAATTGCATAGAAGAAACTGTGAGCTGTAACAGTATGAAAGGAAAACACAAAAGAAACTATTCAAGAGACCCACCAGGTCGCGTTGACTCCCTGTCATCCGAGGTCTTCCATTAAGCCTTCACGGTTCCACTTGAAATTAGTGGAGTGAGGTGGGTGTGGATGGCACAGGAAGGGAGGCCCAGTTTAAACGGGACGCAGTGGAGAAGAATGGGCTCTGTCAGCCCACAGCACGCTTTAATTAGGGTCTATTGTCGGCCGTGTTCCCCCGGTGAGGAGACTCTGAAACGAAACAAGCAGAAAATGGGTTCAGGCAGTTGAAAGAGGCTGAGTAAAAGAGGAGCTGACTGTGTGGTGCTCAAACGGATCTCTTCGCCGCGCAAGGGCTAAGTACACATTTCAGGCGGAATCAAGCACCTACCTGAGATTTCATGGGTTGTTTCCGTCAGGTCGAATCGCGCGCGGCGTGTAAGCGCTTAACGTGAGGCCAGAGTTTGTGAGTGTATCAAACATGTTCTGTAGAGCACTTCAAATGCTGGCTGCTCCTAGAAACAAGTGATGCAGTGGGACAATACAGTCAACATAAGAGTGAAAGATTGCACTAAAACCTCAGGAGAAAATCTGGTATACATTTAGTCTTCTCTCAGAAGAAAAGAAAATATTGATTCCTCTCAAGATGTGATTATAAATAATCAGACCTGGCATATACCATGAATAAATAACCCTCAAAGTGTTGAACTAGGATAAAGAATCAGATCTAGAGGGAGTATTGATCATTTCCTGGTCACAATGAAAGATAAATACGTTGTATAATTAAAGATAACAGAGAGATTTCTCGGTTTTAAACGCTGCCAATCAAAGCAGGTTACCGCCACTCTCGACGCATCCGAATTCAAATCGGAAATCGACGTCGCTTCGTTTTTTTCGCAAAGGTAAACATGAGAAGTGTATGGAAAGGTGGTAAAGAAAGGGGATGGGGGCAGGTGTTCATTAAAACCACTTCCTGAGGCATCTGAGAAGAAGTGCGACAGCGTGTGTCTTGTGCTGAATAGCACGCGCCTGTACGACAGCACGCGCTGTAATTGGGTATGACACGGGATCAATGCGGACACGTCAGGATGCAAAGATGTCATTTTCTAACCTGATGCTTTCAAGCACGTCTCCGCCGTTACTCAGGTGCCAGTTGCTGTGGAAACACAGTTCTTCTCTTTTTTTATATATTTTTATTAAGATGCAGCAGAGAGCATTGAAGCTTTTTCCCTCACAGCAGCGGCGGATTTCTTATTAAAAGATACAAGACGTGCAGTCACGCTAATTGAAACCTGCCTGTCAAACGTCCTATTACTTCGGGTGCTATAGGATGTCAGCGTGGGACTGAATTCATTGCTTTCATAAAGTTCATAATTAAAGTTTCTGAGTTTAAATCTGTAGTTCTACAAGCTGTATAAACTAGCAAATATCTCAATCTATGTATAGTCTTATTTTATTCATATTCTTTATCTTCATCTCACCTTTAGGCCTAATCCTCCACACATTTGTTATGGCAAATTCATAGTTTCTCCTCACTGACCCTCCACACATTTGTAGCCTAATGGCAAAATGGTTGTTTTGAGATTTTATCGATAGTTTGCCAAAATTTGTAAGTTGTTCTGTTGTGCAGAAAATAATTCTGTGACGTTTTGTTAGAATATAGCCTAAACGAACTACACCACCACCACCACCATTATGCTTCTGACAACTCTTTTGATCTTTATTCAAAATCTTCAAGTTGGAAAGTTTGAGTTAGAATATAGTCTGCAAGAGCTGATGTTTAATGTCCCAGACAACCTCTGTAGTCTCATTTAGCAAGCATCCTTTCCAAGACACAAAAAAGCTTAAAATATCACAAGTGGGGTATTACCAATGTTTAGGGGTTTTTTTTCCATGTAGAATAAAATGTCATTCAATTGTAGTCAGCATAAATGCAATAAATGCTACAACGATAATAGAAAACAGTTTGCAAAATGAGTTACCATTGGTAAGGGTGAGCTTCCACATTCTGATCCTCAAACATGGGTGGCGGTGATCCCATTCCTGGTATGGAAAGCTTACTTTTCACGATCCAAAGAATTTCAGATAAAACTTCCAAATATTCTGTTTCCCTCAGAAATGTCACATTCCAAACATAAAATGGGATGTGAACGCCATGTTGACCTTAAGTGTCTTGATCATGGTCATAATGCTGACAAATTAAGGACTTAAGGGTTTGAATCCACAACCGTTCATCTGCCAAAGCACTATATAGGCTCTTCTAAATCATTACAAGCCACCACAGTGTATGACCATTGACTCACCTGAGCTCGTATCCAACAGCACATGGTTGAAAATCCTCCACACCTGAGAACTGAAGAACCTTGAATGGTCACAGCAGTTAATAATCAATTCCACAAGCATTAAAAAACCATGAGGAAGTTTAGCAGAGCAAATAAAGCCACTGTAGCATGGTGATGAAGGCAATAAGAGGGGCATTAGAAGCAAAGCCCACTTAACAGGCCCATCTGACGGGACCGCTCGGATTTCATTGGAACAGGCAGGCACTGAAACTACCAACCTGTGACTTATTGCTTTGGGAACTAAAATGAGGCTCTTAGAGATGTAATCCAAACATATGAGTATCTAAAATGCCAAGTTAATTTAGAACGAGAGCTGCAGTTGTCAGCAATGCTTTATGGGGTACTAGTCAATATGCTGACTACAGTTAATGCCTTTATGGTGAAATAACAGCAACTGAGCTTGATTTTTAACAGCAAAATACCATCTTAACAATCAGTACCACATATCAAATATTATTCTAGAGCAGTATTTACACTGCAACGTTTGAATGTTATAGCTTCTGCCATAACACCTAATTGACAACTGACTAAAAAATGAGTTTCTCATAACAACAGCAACATTTCATGCGGCATTTCATTTACCAAAGTCACATCCGAACTGCTGATACTTGGGATGGAATCTAGACGCACCCTAGCGGCAGCAAAATGTATTTTGCAGCCAGTGTGGTCTAGCAACTCTCCGTTGACTTTCGAGCTGGAAAAACCAAACTCAGGTCAGGCCAATCACATCGTGTATAGAGTAGGCGCGGCGGGCTTAACATAATGACGACAGAGTTGCGACGGTTCCCTGCTACTTGAAAACAAAGAAGAGCTGCTGCTGCTGGCGAACAGCGGTCTTTCGTATCGTAGCTTTTCTTTGAGAAAAGAGCAAAGAACGGCACTTAAGTCATTTTTAAAAAAGGAAGATGTGTTCGGAGTTTTGCCGACTGGATACGGCAAAAGTTTAATATAACAACTAGCCTTCTTCGTTGCTCTGATTGGTTGTAGCGCCATCCTATTGCGTGCAGAGGGATTTTCAGAGACAACCGTTTATTCCGCCCCTTGGATTGAGCCGTGCCAATGGTGAGTTGCCAGACCTAACATCTTGATTTAGGTCTGGCTTGCCAGGCTAGGGCAGAGCCGGTATTAGTACAGGTTATACTCTGCATTGCATCTTTACAAAAATTTGGGTGGTGGCACAGAGCTTGTTTAAACTAAGCAGCAAACTATGTATCTCAGATTTTTATCTCAGACAGATTTTTTCCCCTTATGCACATTACGTATAAACTTGACTACATTATGAATATGTCTATATACAGAGAGGTTTTCAAATTGATATTTGTCACTAAACTCACTAAATACTGAATAAACACAGGAAACTAATGCATTTTAATTATTTAAAAAGTCGGTGCACCTCATAAAGTTATTCAATACTTTACTATTTACTTGAAAACAAAACAAAATGTTACTTAACTTTTTACTACCAAAAGGCAGGCAGTTATTACTGCAGGCAGTTATAAAATAAAAAAAACA